>NC_060895.1:75993-103680 GCF_014805685.1 Silurus meridionalis | reverse complement strand
AATTATCAAGATAACATGCCACTGTAGGAAAGGAAATAAAAGGAATCTGAGGATACTAACAGAAAGGACGTTTCATTTTTTTCCTTTTGCACTTTATTTACACACAGATTTAACCACACATTTGCACACTTTTGTACCATTCGAGGAATCAGATCCTGTACAAACGACAACACAAGTGAACATCGCGTGCCTGGCATTCCAAAGTGTTTTTCTCGTTTGCAAGGCACAAAGATCCAGCAAGCAGGAGTGACAATAGGTCTGGTGTAGGCATTGTGCTCTTTCACGGGCCAAAGGGGTCCTTGGGCGACAGGTAGCTTGGCCAAGTAGACTGAGGTGCTGGGTTTACCCACGGCTGCCAGGGAGTATTTTAAAGGTTGTGTGAATTGCGACTTTTGGTCATCAAAGGTTTCCTAGGGATTGTGGCTCCCCTTCTTTCTCACTGTCCACTTACGTGCCTCCGGTGGGCTCAAGAGCCCAACTAAGACAAAAAAGCAAAATGTACCTCGTTTCTTCAGCAGTGCCGTCAGTTCTCTTTATCGGACGAGGTGGCCGAGAGGTTAGGGCGATGGACTGCTAATCCATTGTGCTTTGCACGCGTGGGTTCGAGTCCCGCCCTCGTCGCAAGGTTGTGTCTTTGTCACCGATTTGCAACAACTTGTGGCTCTTTTGCTATTTCTATCACAGGGCTTTAGGATATAATGCTTCTCAGTAAAGCCATACTTGACTGTTTAGAGGAATTTCTGAAGCTGAGAGATTTGCGTAAGCATTGTGACTTCTTGCCTCCAAAGGCTTCCCTAGGGATTGTGGCCCCCGTCTTTCTTGCTGTCCACGTACATGCCTTCAGTGGCCTCAAGAGGCCAACTTAGACAACAAACCAAAATTTACCATTGGCAGAAGACGCAAGTGTGCCGTTACCTTTAGAGGAATTTCCGAAGCTGTTTTTGTTGCTGTCTATTTTGCAAAGGTTGTCTGTTTCACGATGGATCGTTGCAGCTGTGGCAAAATGACAGTGGCAAAAAACTTGCGTCTAAATCCTGTTATTATATGTGGATGATTGTTGACAATCAGAGGGCAATGCAATGGACCACCAATTCTGCACAGCCTGTTGTGTGTTTTTGTATCACTTTGTTCTCGAGCAAAAGTCTTTTGTAAAGCGTGTTTCGTGCTTGCCGCTGGCGTTATGGCCGGCTGCGACAGCATCTCCTCCACAAGCTGGCCGTCTCATCTCCCGTTCTCGCTACTGGTAGCGTGGCGAGCGGTCTAAGGCGCTGGATTAAGGCTCCAGTCTCTTTGGGCGTGGGTTCGAATCCCACCGCTGCCACTTTATAATTTTGGTCAAATACAGTAGATCTCCTTCCGTTAATTCTGCAGATGTTGATCAGCGGGTCCAAAGCCTAGATCCGTCGAGATTTTGGCAAAATTTTTCAATATCAAACAAGCAGACTTGAGCATTATCCAAGCAAACAGTAGAATTCGAACAGAGTCAGCATGTTAAATAGTTTTTTCTCATGTTTTCCAGTATCAACTCAACAAGTCTCCCCTCCATGGGCTCAGTTCATTGTGACCAACTAGGTAGACATCTGTCAGAAGTGGGATTCGAACCCACGCCTCCAGAGGAGACTGCGACCTGAGCAGCGCCTTAGACCGCTCGGCCATCCTGACAGCCAGGCGTGAAGCCTCTTGCCTTGGTGACCATTGTCTAGGTCATATGTTGAACACGCAAATGTAGAAGACGTATTTCGTTCGCGGTTTAATTATCTATGCGGATGACTTTAAATAGTTCTGCTGCAGTGTTAAAGCGCTGTGTTCTGGCGGAACAATCTGTGGGGAATTTGTGAAAGACACCACTAAGATCACAAATGTAGTAGGCATGATTTTAACATGGTGCAGGGAGACCCCAACAGATATTAGGTCCGTCACCTTATCCTCCCAGCCTTGATTATGGAAAGTTTTCCATGACCCATGCACATACACCAATGAGTCAACTGGTGCTTGCCTGCATCAAAAGGAAACCAATGGCAATCTTTCTGTTTGGTGCACAAAGTTGGCAGGTCATTCGAATCCAGCATTTGTCCTTTTCACCCATGTACTCATCACATGCAGATAGTGAAGTAATAGGATTTGGAAATAGGTTTTTACTTTTCCCCACTCTGAAGTGAAACTCATCCTTATATGTGATCTCAATCTATGTCCACCTCTCTGCTAATCACATGCGAGCACAACATTCTTACCCTATTCCCTATTCTAAAATATTATTATATATTGTTTAAATGTTGATGAACACAAATGTTAATAAAAAACTACTTTAATTAAAAACAACAAGCAATTTTGTCTTGTGTTTCTTCCCCTAACTGTACTTCCCCAAACCGTAAATTTTACCCCTATTGCATATTGTACATTTTCACCTTGTATATGGTGGACATTCAAACATTTGACCTTTCCTTAAAAAGTATGTGCTGTTATCTACTCCAACAAGGCTAGTTATTTTTTTTTAGTTGAAGAGATTGTGGCAAGCAAAATTACTATTTCCGCTCAAGGTTATTATGTCCCCATGGATTTTAATCCACTTATCCTACAACAATTTGATTACAATGCTTACAATATTTTTATCCTTTTTTATCTGGATAGAGTTGTATTTAACATTGGGGAACACCCACTAACTAAGTCAGCTCATGTTATTACTTATATTAGATAAGCCGTTGTTCCCTTATCAGCCTGACTTTTTTACTTCATGAAACAAAAAGACAATAAAATGCAGCTTGTCATACTACTAATACTAAAAAAGTTTAGAAAACTTTTGCACTACATCAGTACATCATGTAGTGCACCTAGGGATGAGTTTAAGTAGTATAATTTTTTCAGAAGCAACGAAGATCACCTACCCCTGGTCTTACACCGTGTTTCAATTCCACAGACCTGTATGTGAACAGCTGTGTTGCACTGGAATTAGCTCAAATGGTAGAGCGCTCGCTTAGCATGCGAGAGGTAGCGGATCGATGCCCGCATTCTCCAGTGCAGTCCTGAAGACTAGCTATTTTGGTGCTAGTGTTGATTGTAAGTTCTGCTTCTTTTGGAATTCAAAGTGTAATTCTTTTCCCTAATGTAGCGCCACATGAGGCGCAACAAAGCAACTGAGGTGTCTCAAGCCTCTTAGAAAGATGAAGTAGTGCATGGACCCCGATTGGTGAGACAGGGTAGCTTTAACTGAGAGAAGCCACAGATATCATCTAGTCATTTGTGAAATATGGATCTGAAGAGTGAGACTACTTGTCCAGTGCACATAGGGATGAGTTTAAGTAGTATAATTTTTCAGAAGCTACAAAGATCAACTACTCCTGGTCTTACACGTGTTTCAATTCCACAGACCTGTATGTGAAGCGCTGTGTTGGAGGAATTAGCTCAAATGGTAGAGTGCTTGCTTAGCATAGAAGAGGTAGCGGATCGATGCCCGCATTCTCCAGTGCAGTCCAGAAGACTAGTTATTTCGGTGCTAGTGTTGATTGTAAGTTCTGCTTCTTTTGGAATTCAAAGTGTAATTCTTTTCCCTAATGTAGCGGCAAATTAGGCGCAACAAAGCAACTGAGGTGTCTCAAGCCTCTTAGAAAGATGAAGTAGTGCATGGACCCCAATTGGTGAGACAGGGTAGCTTAAACTGAGAGAAGCCACAGATATCATCTAGTCATTTGTGAAATATGGATCTGAAGAGTGAGACTACTTTTCCAGTGCACATAGGGATGAGTTTAAGTAGTATAATTTTTCAGAAGCTACAAGATCAACTACTCCTGGTCTTACACGTGTTTCAATTCCACAGACCTGTATGTGAACAGCTGTGTTGCACTGGAATTAGCTCAAATGGTAGAGTGCTTGCTTAGCATAGAAGAGGTAGCGGGATCGATTCCTGCATTCTCCAGTGAAGTCCAGAAGACTAGTTATTTCGGTGCTAGTGTTGATTGTATGTTCTGCTTCTTTTGGAATTCAAAGTGTAATTCTTTTCCTAATGTAGCGCCACATGAGGCGCAACAAAGCAACTGAGGTGTCTCAAGCCTCTTAGAAAGATGAAGTAGTGCATGGACCCCGATTGGTGAGACAGGGTAGCTTAAACTGAGAGAAGCCACAGATATCATCTAGTCATTTGTGAAATATGCATCTGAAGAGTGAGACTACTTGTCCAGTGCACATAGGGATGAGTTTAAGTAGTATAATTTTTCAGAAGCAACGAAGATCACCTACCCTGGTCTTACACGTGTTTCAATTCCACAGACCTGTATGTGAACAGCTGTGTTGCACTGGAATTAGCTCAAATGGTAGAGCGCTCGCTTAGCATGCGAGAGGTAGCGGATCGATTCCTGCATTCTCCAGTGAAGTCCTGAAGACTAGCTATTTTGGTGCTAGTGTTGATTGTAAGTTCTGCTTCTTTTGGAATTCAAAGTGTAATTCTTTTCCTAATGTAGCGCCACATGAGGCGCAACAAAGCAACTGAGGTGTCTCAAGCCTCTTAGAAAGATGAAGTAGTGCATGGACCCCAATTGGTGAGACAGGGTAGCTTAAACTGAGAGAAGCCACAGATATCATCTAGTCATTTGTGAAATATGGATCTGAAGAGTGAGACTACTTTTCCAGTGCACATAGGGATGAGTTTAAGTAGTATAATTTTTCAGAAGCTACAAAGATCACCTACCCTGGTCTTACACCGTGTTTCAATTCCACAGACCTGTATGTGAACAGCTGTGTTGCACTGGAATTAGCTCAAATGGTAGAGCGCTCGCTTAGCATGCGAGAGGTAGCGGATCGATGCCCGCATTCTCCAGTGAAGTCCAGAAGACTAGTTATTTCGGTGCTAGTGTTGATTGTATGTTCTGCTTCTTTTGGAATTCAAAGTGTAATTCTTTTCCCTAATGTAGCGCCACATGAGGCGCAACAAAGCAACTGAGGTGTCTCAAGCCTCTTAGAAAGATGAAGTAGTGCATGGACCCCAATTGGTGAGACAGGGTAGCTTTAACTGAGAGAAGCCACAGATATCATCTAGTCATTTGTGAAATATGCATCTGAAGAGTGAGACTACTTGTCCAGTGCACATAGGGATGAGTTTACGTAGTATAATTTTTCAGAAGCAACGAAGATCACCTACCCTGGTCTTACACCGTGTTTCAATTCCACAGACCTGTATGTGAAGCGCTGCATTGGAGGGAAATTAGCTCAAATGGTATGGTGCTTGCTTAGCATAGAAGAGGTAGCGGATCGATTCCTGCATTCTCCAGTGAAGTCCTGAAGACTAGCTATTTTGGTGCTAGTGTTGATTGTATGTTCTGCTTCTTTTGGAATTCAAAGTGTAATTCTTTTCCTAATGTAGCGCCACATGAGGCGCAACAAAGCAACTGAGGTGTCTCAAGCCTCTTAGAAAGATGAAGTAGTGCATGGACCCCAATTGGTGAGACAGGGTAGCTTTAACTGAGAGAAGCCACAGATATCATCTAGTCATTTGTGAAATATGCATCTGAAGAGTGAGACTACTTTTCCAGTGCACATAGGGATGAGTTTAAGTAGTATAATTTTTCAGAAGCTACAAGATCAACTACTCCTGGTCTTACACCGTGTTTCAATTCCACAGACCTGTATGTGAAGCGCTGTGTTGGAGGAATTAGCTCAAATGGTAGAGCGCTTGCTTAGCATAGAAGAGGTAGCGGATCGATGCCCGCATTCTCCAGTGAAGTCCTGAAGACTAGCTATTTTGGTGCTAGTGTTGATTGTAAGTTCTGCTTCTTTTGGAATTCAAAGTGTAATTCTTTTCCTAATGTAGCGCCACATGAGGCGCAACAAAGCAACTGAGGTGTCTCAAGCCTCTTAGAAAGATGAAGTAGTGCATGGACCCCGATTGGTGAGACAGGGTAGCTTTAACTGAGAGAAGCCACAGATATCATCTAGTCATTTGTGAAATATGGATCTGAAGAGTGAGACTACTTGTCCAGTGCACATAGGGATGAGTTTAAGTAGTATAATTTTTCAGAAGCTACAAAGATCACCTACCCTGGTCTTACACCGTGTTTCAATTCCACAGACCTGTATGTGAAGCGCTGTGTTGGAGGAATTAGCTCAAATGGTAGGCGCTCGCTTAGCATGCGAGAGGTAGCGGATCGATGCCCGCATTCTCCAGTGCAGTCCAGAAGACTAGTTATTTCGGTGCTAGTGTTGATTGTATGTTCTGCTTCTTTTGGAATTCAAAGTGTAATTCTTTTCCCTAATGTAGCGCCTTGTAATGTCTTACACCGTGTTTCAATTCCACAGACCTGTATGTGAAGCGCTGTGTTGGAGGAATTAGCTCAAATGGTAGAGCGCCGCTTAGCATGCGAGAGGTAGCGGATCGATGCCCGCATTCTCCAGTGAAGTCCTGAAGACTAGTTATTTCGGTGCTAGTGTTGATTGTATGTTCTGCTTCTTTTGGAATTCAAAGTGTAATTCTTTTCCCTAATGTAGCGCCACATGAGGCGCAACGAAGCAACAGATTAACTGTCAGAAAAGGATCTTATTAACCAAGACGGGACTCGCATCTTGTGGCAAAGAGTGGCTCGGATCTACTCTTCTAGCTTCCAAACGGTGCTGGGAAACCCAGTGGGGTTCTTGTCAATATCAGATGAAGTTTCAATTGAATTTGAATTACAATGTAAAGGATTCAATCAGAGACGATGCTCAGCCATCATGATAACAAAACAAGTGTTCAAGCCAGTAATTTTAAATGAAACCTAGACATTTGTTTTGGTGACCATGTGTAGGCCGAAAAACTAACGCACAAAAGTCATGGATGTATGTTGTTGCCTTTTAATTATCTACGGGGTTGACTTCAAAACGTGCTGCTGCAGTGTTAAAGAGCTGTGTTCCAGTATTTCTTCTCTTTAAGCATGTTCTGAGCACATGCAGATCTTGAAGTGAAAGGATTTTAAAATAGGTTTTACTTTTCCCCACTCTGAAGTGAAACTCATCCTTATATGTGATCTCAATCTATGTCCACCTCTCTGCTAATCACATTTAAACACTACATTTTACACTTATTCCCAATGAAAGGTGGCTCATATAAAATTGTGACATTTATTGAATGTATGATTAAAAATGACTCTGGCCTAAGTGTTCTTAGGCCAGCTAAAAATGTGCATATAGGAAGATATTGCACGCAAACATTTGATACCTTCATGGCATTATGTGTTCAGATTGCCATGATGGAATCCTTGATCACAATTTCCTTGTAGAGCTTTTTCTTAATCTGCAAAATTGTCCGACCAATATGAAATAAAATGGTAGGATTTTTTTTTTTGTATATTCAAAAGGTCCAAATGACACATACTAAGCTTATTTTTTAGAAAGCATTAAAGGACTGGATTATGCAGACCAGTGTACAGTGTAAAGCCATACACTGATTTGCTTTTATGTGACACTTTTTCTTTCACAATGGCTGTACATGAGAAAGTGTCACGGTTTATGGCGAATAATGCTCTTCACACCTTGGGAGACAATGGTCCACCTCCTAATTGAATTATCAAGATAACATGCCACTGTAGGAAAGGAAATAAAAAGGAATCTGAGGATACTAACAGAAAGGACGTTTCATTTTTTTCCTTTTGCACTTTATTTACACACAGATTTAACCACACATTTGCACACTTTTGTACCATTCGAGGAATCAGATCCTGTACAAACGACAACACAAGTGAACATCGCGTGCCTGGCATTCCAAAGTGTTTTTCTCGTTTGCAAGGCACAAAGATCCAGCAAGCAGGAGTGACAATAGGTCTGGTGTAGGCATTGTGCTCTTTCACGGGCCAAAGGGGTCCTTGGGCGACAGGTAGCTTGGCCAAGTAGACTGAGGTGCTGGGTTTACCCACGGCTGCCAGGGAGTATTTTAAAGGTTGTGTGAATTGCGACTTTTGGTCATCAAAGGTTTCCTAGGGATTGTGGCCCCGTCTTTCTTGCTGTCCACGTACATGCCTTCAGTGGCCTCAAGAGGCCAACTTAGACAACAAACCAAAATTTACCATTGGCAGAAGACGCAAGTGTGCCGTTACCTTTAGAGGAATTTCTGAAGCTGAGAGATTTGCGTAAGCATTGTGACTTCTTGCCTCCAAAGGCTTCCCTAGGGATTGTGGCCCCCGTCTTTCTTGCTGTCCACGTACATGCCTTCAGTGGCCTCAAGAGGCCAACTTAGACAACAAACCAAAATTTACCATTGGCAGAAGACGCAAGTGTGCCGTTACCTTTAGAGGAATTTCTGAAGCTGAGAGATTTGCGTAAGCATTGTGACTTCTTGCCTCCAAAGGCTTCCCTAGGGATTGTGGCCCCGTCTTTCTTGCTGTCCACGTACATGCCTTCAGTGGCCTCAAGAGGCCAACTTAGACAACAAACCAAAATTTACCATTGGCAGAAGACGCAAGTGTGCCGTTACCTTTAGAGGAATTTCTGAAGCTGAGAGATTTGCGTAAGCATTGTGACTTCTTGCCTCCAAAGGCTTCCCTAGGGATTGTGGCCCCGTCTTTCTTGCTGTCCACGTACATGCCTTCAGTGGCCTCAAGAGGCCAACTTAGACAACAAACCAAAATTTACCATTGGCAGAAGACGCAAGTGTGCCGTTACCTTTAGAGGAATTTCTGAAGCTGAGAGATTTGCGTAAGCATTGTGACTTCTTGCCTCCAAAGGCTTCCCTAGGGATTGTGGCCCCGTCTTTCTTGCTGTCCACGTACATGCCTTCAGTGGCCTCAAGAGGCCAACTTAGACAACAAACCAACAGATTAACTGTCAGAAAAGGATCTTATAAGCATAATCAAAACCACAATGGCCCGTACGGGGATCGAACCCGCGACCTTGGCGTTATTAGCACCACGCTCTAACCAACTGAGCTAACCGGCCAACACGACAAGTAGCCTCCTCCATAGGCACTCGTCCGACAAGCGACAGGTTCGCCAGTGTTGCTTGGATGGATTGCTGTAGGTTTGAGTATCATTAACAGTTCAGGAACTAGTAGGTCTCCTAGTCACATTTTTACACATGGGAGTTATAAATCCCACTCACCATGCAGAGTACAAAACACTCTTCTAAACCAAGGAGACAATGTAGCTGTGGTGAAATGACACAAATGGAAGCGTTGAAGAAAGCATTTCCACATGAAATTCTTATGGGTCAAACTCCCATCATGCAGATTACAGACCTTTTCTATGGAATTAGTCCAAGGATCTTAGCAGGCATTAATGGCTGCAAGCCCCGAAGGTCAGCAATTCCTATATGTTTTAATGGGGCTCAACATTTCAGTATTATCCATAAAGACCTCTCCTAACTATGCAGAATTTAACATATCCACTTTAATTGACCACTTCTACCCAATCAGTAACACAAACAATTCTTGGTGACTCAAGCCTCTTAGAAAGATGAAGTAGTGCATGGACCCCGATTGGTGAGACAGGGTAGCTTTAACTGAGAGAAGCCACAGATATCATCTAGTCATTTGTGAAATATGCATCTGAAGAGTGAGACTACTTTTCCAGTGCACATAGGGATGAGTTTAAGTAGTATAATTTTTCAGAAGCTACAAAGATCACCTACCCCTGGTCTTACACCGTGTTTCAATTCCACAGACCTGTATGTGAAGCGCTGTGTTGGAGGGGAATTAGCTCAAATGGTAGAGCGCTCGCTTAGCATGCGAGAGGTAGCGGGATCGATGCCCGCATTCTCCAGTGCAGTCCAGAAGACTAGTTATTTCGGTGCTAGTGTTGATTGTATGTTCTGCTTCTTTTGGAATTCAAAGTGTAATTCTTTTCCCTAATGTAGCGCCACATGAGGCGCAACGAAGCAACAGATTAACTGTCAGAAAAGGATCTTATTAACCAAGACGGGACTCGCATCTTGTGGCAAAGAGTGGCTCGGATCTATTTTTCTAGCTTCCAAACGGTGCTGGGAAACCCAGTGGGGTTCTTGTCAATATCAGATGAAGTTTCAATTGAATTTGAATTACAATGTAAAGGATTCAATCAGAGACGATGCTCAGCCATCATGATAACAAAACAAGTGTTCAAGCCAGTAATTTTAAATGAAACCTAGACATTTGTTTTGGTGACCATGTGTAGGCGAAAAACTAACGCACAAAAGTCATGGATGTATGTTGTTGCCGTTTTAATTATCTACGGGGTTGACTTCAAAACGTGCTGCTGCAGTGTTAAAGAGCTGTGTTCCAGTATTTCTTCTCTTTAAGCATGTTCTGAGCACATGCAGATCTTGAAGTGAAAGGATTTTAAAATAGGTTTTACTTTTCTTCATTTTGAAGCGATACTCATCCTTATCTGTGATCTTAATCGATGTTCACCTCTCTGCTAATCACATTTAAACACTACATTTTACACTTATTCCCAATGAAAGGTGGCTCATATAAAATTGTGACATTTATTGAATGTATGATTAAAAATGACTCTGGCCTAAGTGTTCTTAGGCCAGCTAAAAATGTGCATATAGGAAGATATTGCACGCAAACATTTGATACCTTCATGGCATTATGTGTTCAGATTGCCATGATGGAATCCTTGATCACAATTTCCTTGTAGAGCTTTTTCTTAATCTGCAAAATTGTCCGACCAATATGAAATAAAATGGTAGGATTTTTTTTGTATATTCAAAAGGTCCAAATGACACATACTAAGCTTATTTTTTAGAAAGCATTAAAGGACTGGATTATGCAGACCAGTGTACAGTGTAAAGCCATACACTGATTTGCTTTTATGTGACACTTTTTCTTTCACAATGGCTGTACATGAGAAAGTGTCACGGTTTATGGCGAATAATGCTCTTCACACCTTGGGAGACAATGGTCCACCTCCTAATTGAATTATCAAGATAACATGCCACTGTAGGAAAGGAAATAAAAAGGAATCTGAGGATACTAACAGAAAGGACGTTTCATTTTTTTTTCCTTTTGCACTTTATTTACACACAGATTTAACCACACATTTGCACACTTTTGTACCATTCGAGGAATCAGATCCTGTACAAACGACAACACAAGTGAACATCGCGTGCCTGGCATTCCAAAGTGTTTTTCTCGTTTGCAAGGCACAAAGATCCAGCAAGCAGGAGTGACAATAGGTCTGGTGTAGGCATTGTGCTCTTTCACGGGCCAAAGGGGTCCTTGGGCGACAGGTAGCTTGGCCAAGTAGACTGAGGTGCTGGGTTTACCCACGGCTGCCAGGGAGTATTTTAAAGGTTGTGTGAATTGCGACTTTTGGTCATCAAAGGTTTCCTAGGGATTGTGGCTCCCCTTCTTTCTCACTGTCCACTTACGTGCCTCCGGTGGGCTCAAGAGCCCAACTAAGACAAAAAAGCAAAATGTACCTCGTTTCTTCAGCAGTGCCGTCAGTTCTCTTTATCGGACGAGGTGGCCGAGAGGTTAGGGCGATGGACTGCTAATCCATTGTGCTTTGCACGCGTGGGTTCGAGTCCCGCCCTCGTCGCAAGGTTGTGTCTTTGTCACCGATTTGCAACAACTTGTGGCTCTTTTGCTATTTCTATCACAGGGCTTTAGGATATAATGCTTCTCAGTAAAGCCATACTTGACTGTTTAGAGGAATTTCTGAAGCTGAGAGATTTGCGTAAGCATTGTGACTTCTTGCCTCCAAAGGCTTCCCTAGGGATTGTGGCCCCCGTCTTTCTTGCTGTCCACGTACATGCCTTCAGTGGCCTCAAGAGGCCAACTTAGACAACAAACCAAAATTTACCATTGGCAGAAGACGCAAGTGTGCCGTTACCTTTAGAGGAATTTCCGAAGCTGAGAGATTTGCGTAAGCATTGTGACTTCTTGCCTCCAAAGGCTTCCCTAGGGATTGTGGCTCCCCTTCTTTCTCACTGTCCACTTACGTGCCTCCGGTGGGCTCAAGAGCCCAACTAAGACAAAAAAGCAAAATGTACCTCGTTTCTTCAGCAGTGCCGTCAGTTCTCTTTATCGGACGAGGTGGCCGAGAGGTTAGGGCGATGGACTGCTAATCCATTGTGCTTTGCACGCGTGGGTTCGAGTCCCGCCCTCGTCGCAAGGTTGTGTCTTTGTCACCGATTTGCAACAACTTGTGGCTCTTTTGCTATTTCTATCACAGGGCTTTAGGATATAATGCTTCTCAGTAAAGCCATACTTGACTGTTTAGAGGAATTTCTGAAGCTGAGAGATTTGCGTAAGCATTGTGACTTCTTGCCTCCAAAGGCTTCCCTAGGGATTGTGGCCCCCGTCTTTCTTGCTGTCCACGTACATGCCTTCAGTGGCCTCAAGAGGCCAACTTAGACAACAAACCAAAATTTACCATTGGCAGAAGACGCAAGTGTGCCGTTACCTTTAGAGGAATTTCTGAAGCTGAGAGATTTGCGTAAGCATTGTGACTTCTTGCCTCCAAAGGCTTCCCTAGGGATTGTGGCCCCCGTCTTTCTTGCTGTCCACGTACATGCCTTCAGTGGCCTCAAGAGGCCAACTTAGACAACAAACCAAAATTTACCATTGGCAGAAGACGCAAGTGTGCCGTTACCTTTAGAGGAATTTCTGAAGCTGAGAGATTTGCGTAAGCATTGTGACTTCTTGCCTCCAAAGGCTTCCCTAGGGATTGTGGCCCCGTCTTTCTTGCTGTCCACGTACATGCCTTCAGTGGCCTCAAGAGGCCAACTTAGACAACAAACCAAAATTTACCATTGGCAGAAGACGCAAGTGTGCCGTTACCTTTAGAGGAATTTCTGAAGCTGAGAGATTTGCGTAAGCATTGTGACTTCTTGCCTCCAAAGGCTTCCCTAGGGATTGTGGCCCCGTCTTTCTTGCTGTCCACGTACATGCCTTCAGTGGCCTCAAGAGGCCAACTTAGACAACAAACCAAAATTTACCATTGGCAGAAGACGCAAGTGTGCCGTTACCTTTAGAGGAATTTCTGAAGCTGAGAGATTTGCGTAAGCATTGTGACTTCTTGCCTCCAAAGGCTTCCCTAGGGATTGTGGCCCCGTCTTTCTTGCTGTCCACGTACATGCCTTCAGTGGCCTCAAGAGGCCAACTTAGACAACAAACCAAAATTTACCATTGGCAGAAGACGCAAGTGTGCCGTTACCTTTAGAGGAATTTCTGAAGCTGAGAGATTTGCGTAAGCATTGTGACTTCTTGCCTCCAAAGGCTTCCCTAGGGATTGTGGCCCCGTCTTTCTTGCTGTCCACGTACATGCCTTCAGTGGCCTCAAGAGGCCAACTTAGACAACAAACCAAAATTTACCATTGGCAGAAGACGCAAGTGTGCCGTTACCTTTAGAGGAATTTCTGAAGCTGAGAGATTTGCGTAAGCATTGTGACTTCTTGCCTCCAAAGGCTTCCCTAGGGATTGTGGCCCCGTCTTTCTTGCTGTCCACGTACATGCCTTCAGTGGCCTCAAGAGGCCAACTTAGACAACAAACCAAAATTTACCATTGGCAGAAGACGCAAGTGTGCCGTTACCTTTAGAGGAATTTCTGAAGCTGAGAGATTTGTTTTGGTGACCATGTGTAGGCCGAAAAACTAACGCACAAAAGTCATGGATGTATGTTGTTGCCGTTTTAATTATCTACGGGGTTGACTTCAAAACGTGCTGCTGCAGTGTTAAAGAGCTGTGTTCCAGTATTTCTTCTCTTTAAGCATGTTCTGAGCACATGCAGATCTTGAAGTGAAAGGATTTTAAAATAGGTTTTACTTTTCTTCATTTTGAAGCGATACTCATCCTTATCTGTGATCTTAATCGATGTTCACCTCTCTGCTAATCACATTTAAACACTACATTTTACACTTATTCCCAATGAAAGGTGGCTCATATAAAATTGTGACATTTATTGAATGTATGATTAAAAATGACTCTGGCCTAAGTGTTCTTAGGCCAGCTAAAAATGTGCATATAGGAAGATATTGCACGCAAACATTTGATACCTTCATGGCATTATGTGTTCAGATTGCCATGATGGAATCCTTGATCACAATTTCCTTGTAGAGCTTTTTCTTAATCTGCAAAATTGTCCGACCAATATGAAATAAAATGGTAGGATTTTTGTATATTCAAAAGGTCCAAATGACACATACTAAGCTTATTTTTTAGAAAGCATTAAAGGACTGGATTATGCAGACCAGTGTACAGTGTAAAGCCATACACTGATTTGCTTTTATGTGACACTTTTTCTTTCACAATGGCTGTACATGAGAAAGTGTCACGGTTTATGGCGAATAATGCTCTTCACACCTTGGGAGACAATGGTCCACCTCCTAATTGAATTATCAAGATAACATGCCACTGTAGGAAAGGAAATAAAAAGGAATCTGAGGATACTAACAGAAAGGACGTTTCATTTTTTTCCTTTTGCACTTTATTTACACACAGATTTAACCACACATTTGCACACTTTTGTACCATTCGAGAATCAGATCCTGTACAAACGACAACACAAGTGAACATCGCGTGCCTGGCATTCCAAAGTGTTTTTCTCGTTTGCAAGGCACAAAGATCCAGCAAGCAGGAGTGACAATAGGTCTGGTGTAGGCATTGTGCTCTTTCACGGGCCAAAGGGGTCCTTGGGCGACAGGTAGCTTGGCCAAGTAGACTGAGGTGCTGGGTTTACCCACGGCTGCCAGGGAGTATTTTAAAGGTTGTGTGAATTGCGACTTTTGGTCATCAAAGGTTTCCTAGGGATTGTGGCTCCCCTTCTTTCTCACTGTCCACTTACGTGCCTCCGGTGGGCTCAAGAGCCCAACTAAGACAAAAAAGCAAAATGTACCTCGTTTCTTCAGCAGTGCCGTCAGTTCTCTTTATCGGACGAGGTGGCGAGAGGTTAGGCGATGGACTGCTAATCCATTGTGCTTTGCACGCGTGGGTTCGAGTCCCGCCCTCGTCGCAAGGTTGTGTCTTTGTCACCGATTTGCAACAACTTGTGGCTCTTTTGCTATTTCTATCACAGGGCTTTAGGATATAATGCTTCTCAGTAAAGCCATACTTGACTGTTTAGAGGAATTTCTGAAGCTGAGAGATTTGCGTAAGCATTGTGACTTCTTGCCTCCAAAGGCTTCCCTAGGGATTGTGGCCCCCGTCTTTCTTGCTGTCCACGTACATGCCTTCAGTGGCCTCAAGAGGCCAACTTAGACAACAAACCAAAATTTACCATTGGCAGAAGACGCAAGTGTGCCGTTACCTTTAGAGGAATTTCCGAAGCTGTTTTTGTTGCTGTCTATTTTGCAAAGGTTGTCTGTTTCCACGATGGATCGTTGCAGCTGTGGCAAAATGACAGTGGCAAAAAAAACTTGCGTCTAAATCCTGTTATTATATGTGGATGATTGTTGACAATCAGAGGGCAATGCAATGGACCACCAATTCTGCACAGCCTGTTGTGTGTTTTTGTATCACTTTGTTCTCGAGCAAAAGTCTTTTGTAAAGCGTGTTTCGTGCTTGCCGCTGACGTTATGGCCGGCTGCGACAGCATCTCCTCCACAAGCTGGCCGTCTCATCTCCCGTTCTCGCTACTGGTAGCGTGGCGAGCGGTCTAAGGCGCTGGATTAAGGCTCCAGTCTCTTTGGGCGTGGGTTCGAATCCCACCGCTGCCACTTTATAATTTTGGTCAAATACAGTAGATCTCCTTCCGTTAATTCTGCAGATGTTGATCAGCGGGTCCAAAGCCTAGATCCGTCGAGATTTTGGCAAAATTTTTCAATATCAAACAAGCAGACTTGAGCATTATCCAAGCAAACAGTAGAATTCGAACAGAGTCAGCATGTTAAATAGTTTTTTCTCATGTTTTCCAGTATCAACTCAACAAGTCTCCCCTCCATGGGCTCAGTTCATTGTGACCAACTAGGTAGACATCTGTCAGAAGTGGGATTCGAACCCACGCCTCCAGAGGAGACTGCGACCTGAGCATGGCGCCTTAGACCGCTCGGCCATCCTGACAGCCAGGCGTGAAGCCTCTTGCCTTGGTGACCATTGTCTAGGTCATATGTTGAACACGCAAATGTAGAAGACGTATTTCGTTCGCGGTTTAATTATCTATGCGGATGACTTTAAATAGTTCTGCTGCAGTGTTAAAGCGCTGTGTTCTGGCGGAACAATCTGTGGGGAATTTGTGAAAGACACCACTAAGATCACAAATGTAGTAGGCATGATTTTAACATGGTGCAGGGAGACCCCAACAGATATTAGGTCCGTCACCTTATCCTCCCAGCCTTGATTATGGAAAGTTTTCCATGACCCATGCACATACACCAATGAGTCAACTGGTGCTTGCCTGCATCAAAAGGAAACCAATGGCAATCTTTCTGTTTGGTGCACAAAGTTGGCAGGTCATTCGAATCCAGCATTTGTCCTTTTCACCCATGTACTCATCACATGCAGATAGTGAAGTAATAGGATTTGGAAATAGGTTTTTACTTTTCCCCACTCTGAAGTGAAACTCATCCTTATATGTGATCTCAATCTATGTCCACCTCTCTGCTAATCACATGCGAGCACAACATTCTTACCCCTATTCCCTATTCTAAAATATTATTATATATTGTTTAAATGTTGATGAACACAAATGTTAATAAAAAAAACTACTTTAATTAAAAAACAACAAGCAATTTTGTCTTGTGTTTCTTCCCCCTAACTGTACTTCCCCCAAACCGTAAATTTTTACCCCTATTGCATATTGTACATTTTCACCTTGTATATGGTGGACATTCAAACATTTGACCTTTCCTTAAAAAAAGTATGTGCTGTTATCTACTCCAACAAGGCTAGTTATTTTTTTTTAGTTGAAGAGATTGTGGCAAGCAAAATTACTATTTCCGCTCAAGGTTATTATGTCCCCATGGATTTTAATCCACTTATCCTACAGCAATTTGATTACAATGCTTACAATATTTTTATCGTTTTTTATCTGGATAGAGTTGTATTTAACATTGGGGAACACCCACTAACTAAGTCAGCTCATGTTATTACTTATATTAGATAAGCCGTTGTTCCCTTATCAGCCTGACTTTTTTACTTCATGAAACAAAAAGACAATAAAATGCAGCTTGTCATACTACTAATACTAAAAAAGTTTAGAAAACTTTTGCACTACATCAGTACATCATGTAGTGCACCTAGGGATGAGTTTAAGTAGTATAATTTTTTCAGAAGCAACGAAGATCACCTACCCCTGGTCTTACACCGTGTTTCAATTCCACAGACCTGTATGTGAACAGCTGTGTTGCACTGGAATTAGCTCAAATGGTAGAGCGCTCGCTTAGCATGCGAGCGGTAGCGAGATCAATGCCCGCATTCTCCAGTGTAGTCCTGAAGACTAGCTATTTTGGTGCTAGTGTTGATTGTAAGTTCTGCTTCTTTTGGAATTCAAAGTGTAATTCTTTTCCCTAATGTAGCGGCAAATTAGGCGCAACAAAGCAACTGAGGTGTCTCAAGCCTCTTAGAAAGATGAAGTAGTGCATGGACCCCAATTGGTGAGACAGGGTAGCTTAAACTGAGAGAAGCCACAGATATCATCTAGTCATTTGTGAAATATGGATCTGAAGAGTGAGACTACTTGTCCAGTGCACATAGGGATGAGTTTACGTAGTATAATTTTTCAGAAGCTACGAAGATCAACTACTCCTGGTCTTACACCGTGTTTCAATTCCACAGACCTGTATGTGAACAGCTGTGTTGCAGGGAAATTAGCTCAAATGGTAGAGCGCTTGCTTAGCATGCGCGAGGTAGCGGGATCGATTCCTGCATTCTCCAGTGAAGTCCTGAAGACTAGTTATTTCGGTGCTAGTGTTGATTGTATGTTCTGCTTCTTTTGGAATTCAAAGTGTAATTATTTTCCCTAATGTAGCGCCTTTTAATGTCTTACACCGTGTTTCAATTCCACAGACCTGTATGTGAAGCGCTGTGTTGGAGGGGAATTAGCTCAAATGGTAGAGCGCTCGCTTAGCATGCGAGAGGTAGCGGGATCGATGCCCGCATTCTCCAGTGCAGTCCAGAAGACTAGTTATTTCGGTGCTAGTGTTGATTGTATGTTCTGCTTCTTTTGGAATTCAAAGTGTAATTCTTTTCCCTAATGTAGCGCCACATGAGGCGCAACAAAGCAACTGTCAGAAAAGGATCTTATTAAGCATAATCACACCAGAATGGCCTGTACGGGGATCGAACCCGCGACCTTGGCGTTATTAGCACCACGCTCTAACCAACTGAGCTAACCGGCCAACACGACAAGTAGCCTCCTCCATAGGCACTCGTCCGACAAGCGACAGGTTCGCCAGTGTTGCTTGGATGGATTGCTGTAGGTTTGAGTATCATTAACAGTTCAGGAACTAGTAGGTCTCCTAGTCACATTTTTACACATGGGAGTTATAAATCCCACTCACCATGCAGAGTACAAAACACTCTTCTAAACCAAGGAGACAATGTAGCTGTGGTGAAATGACACAAATGGAAGCGTTGAAGAAAGCATTTCCACATGAAATTCTTATGGGTCAAACTCCCATCATGCAGATTACAGACCTTTTCTATGGAATTAGTCCAAGGATCTTAGCAGGCATTAATGGCTGCAAGCCCCGAAGGTCAGCAATTCCTATATGTTTTAATGGGGCTCAACATTTCAGTATTATCCATAAAGACCTCTCCTAACTATGCAGAATTTAACATATCCACTTTAATTGACCACTTCTACCCAATCAGTAACACAAACAATTCTTGGTGACTCAAGCCTCTTAGAAAGATGAAGTAGTGCATGGACCCCGATTGGTGAGACAGGGTAGCTTTAACTGAGAGAAGCCACAGATATCATCTAGTCATTTGTGAAATATGCATCTGAAGAGTGAGACTACTTTTCCAGTGCACATAGGGATGAGTTTAAGTAGTATAATTTTTCAGAAGCTACAAAGATCACCTACCCCTGGTCTTACACCGTGTTTCAATTCCACAGACCTGTATGTGAAGCGCTGTGTTGGAGGGGAATTAGCTCAAATGGTAGAGCGCTCGCTTAGCATGCGAGAGGTAGCGGGATCGATGCCCGCATTCTCCAGTGCAGTCCAGAAGACTAGTTATTTCGGTGCTAGTGTTGATTGTATGTTCTGCTTCTTTTGGAATTCAAAGTGTAATTCTTTTCCCTAATGTAGCGCCACATGAGGCGCAACAAAGCAACTGTCAGAAAAGGATCTTATTAAGCATAATCACACCAGAATGGCCTGTACGGGGATCGAACCCGCGACCTTGGCGTTATTAGCACCACGCTCTAACCAACTGAGCTAACCGGCCAACACGACAAGTAGCCTCCTCCATAGGCACTCGTCCGACAAGCGACAGGTTCGCCAGTGTTGCTTGGATGGATTGCTGTAGGTTTGAGTATCATTAACAGTTCAGGAACTAGTAGGTCTCCTAGTCACATTTTTACACATGGGAGTTATAAATCCCACTCACCATGCAGAGTACAAAACACTCTTCTAAACCAAGGAGACAATGTAGCTGTGGTGAAATGACACAAATGGAAGCGTTGAAGAAAGCATTTCCACATGAAATTCTTATGGGTCAAACTCCCATCATGCAGATTACAGACCTTTTCTATGGAATTAGTCCAAGGATCTTAGCAGGCATTAATGGCTGCAAGCCCCGAAGGTCAGCAATTCCTATATGTTTTAATGGGGCTCAACATTTCAGTATTATCCATAAAGACCTCTCCTAACTATGCAGAATTTAACATATCCACTTTAATTGACCACTTCTACCCAATCAGTAACACAAACAATTCTTGGTGACTCAAGCCTCTTAGAAAGATGAAGTAGTGCATGGACCCCGATTGGTGAGACAGGGTAGCTTTAACTGAGAGAAGCCACAGATATCATCTAGTCATTTGTGAAATATGCATCTGAAGAGTGAGACTACTTTTCCAGTGCACATAGGGATGAGTTTAAGTAGTATAATTTTTCAGAAGCTACAAAGATCACCTACCCCTGGTCTTACACCGTGTTTCAATTCCACAGACCTGTATGTGAACAGCTGTGTTGCACTGGAATTAGCTCAAATGGTAGAGCGCCGCTTAGCATGCGAGAGGTAGCGGGATCGATGCCCGCATTCTCCAGTGCAGCCCAGAAGACTGGTTATTTCGGTGCTAGTGTTGATTGTATGTTCTGCTTCTTTTGGAATTCAAAGTGTAATTCTTTTCCCTAATGTAGCGCCACATGAGGCGCAACAAAGCAACTGTCAGAAAAGGATCTTATTAACCAAGACGGGACTCGCATCTTGTGGCAAAGAGTGGCTCGGATCTACTCTTCTAGCTTCCAAACGGTGCTGGGAAACCCAGTGGGGTTCTTGTCAATATCAGATGAAGTTTCAATTGAATTTGAATTACAATGTAAAGGATTCAATCAGAGACGATGCTCAGCCATCATGATAACAAAACAAGTGTTCAAGCCAGTAATTTTAAATGAAACCTAGACATTTGTTTTGGTGACCATGTGTAGGCCGAAAAACTAACGCACAAAAGTCATGGATGTATGTTGTTGCCGTTTTAATTATCTACGGGGTTGACTTCAAAACGTGCTGCTGCAGTGTTAAAGAGCTGTGTTCCAGTATTTCTTCTCTTTAAGCATGTTCTGAGCACATGCAGATCTTGAAGTGAAAGGATTTTAAAATAGGTTTTACTTTTCTTCATTTTGAAGCGATACTCATCCTTATCTGTGATCTTAATCGATGTTCACCTCTCTGCTAATCACATTTAAACACTACATTTTACACTTATTCCCAATGAAAGGTGGCTCATATAAAATTGTGACATTTATTGAATGTATGATTAAAAATGACTCTGGCCTAAGTGTTCTTAGGCCAGCTAAAAATGTGCATATAGGAAGATATTGCACGCAAACATTTGATACCTTCATGGCATTATGTGTTCAGATTGCCATGATGGAATCCTTGATCACAATTTCCTTGTAGAGCTTTTTCTTAATCTGCAAAATTGTCCGACCAATATGAAATAAAATGGTAGGATTTTTTTTTTTGTATATTCAAAAGGTCCAAATGACACATACTAAGCTTATTTTTTAGAAAGCATTAAAGGACTGGATTATGCAGACCAGTGTACAGTGTAAAGCCATACACTGATTTGCTTTTATGTGACACTTTTTCTTTCACAATGGCTGTACATGAGAAAGTGTCACGGTTTATGGCGAATAATGCTCTTCACACCTTGGGAGACAATGGTCCACCTCCTAATTGAATTATCAAGATAACATGCCACTGTAGGAAAGGAAATAAAAGGAATCTGAGGATACTAACAGAAAGGACGTTTCATTTTTTTCCTTTTGCACTTTATTTACACACAGATTTAACCACACATTTGCACACTTTTGTACCATTCGAGGAATCAGATCCTGTACAAACGACAACACAAGTGAACATCGCGTGCCTGGCATTCCAAAGTGTTTTTCTCGTTTGCAAGGCACAAAGATCCAGCAAGCAGGAGTGACAATAGGTCTGGTGTAGGCATTGTGCTCTTTCACGGGCCAAAGGGGTCCTTGGGCGACAGGTAGCTTGGCCAAGTAGACTGAGGTGCTGGGTTTACCCACGGCTGCCAGGAGTATTTTAAAGGTTGTGTGAATTGCGACTTTTGGTCATCAAAGGTTTCCTAGGGATTGTGGCTCCCCTTCTTTCTCACTGTCCACTTACGTGCCTCCGGTGGGCTCAAGAGCCCAACTAAGACAAAAAAGCAAAATGTACCTCGTTTCTTCAGCAGTGCCGTCAGTTCTCTTTATCGGACGAGGTGGCCGAGAGGTTAGGGCGATGGACTGCTAATCCATTGTGCTTTGCACGCGTGGGTTCGAGTCCCGCCCTCGTCGCAAGGTTGTGTCTTTGTCACCGATTTGCAACAACTTGTGGCTCTTTTGCTATTTCTATCACAGGGCTTTAGGATATAATGCTTCTCAGTAAAGCCATACTTGACTGTTTAGAGGAATTTCTGAAGCTGAGAGATTTGCGTAAGCATTGTGACTTCTTGCCTCCAAAGGCTTCCCTAGGGATTGTGGCCCCCGTCTTTCTTGCTGTCCACGTACATGCCTTCAGTGGCCTCAAGAGGCCAACTTAGACAACAAACCAAAATTTACCATTGGCAGAAGACGCAAGTGTGCCGTTACCTTTAGAGGAATTTCCGAAGCTGTTTTTGTTGCTGTCTATTTTGCAAAGGTTGTCTGTTTCCACGATGGATCGTTGCAGCTGTGGCAAAATGACAGTGGCAAAAAAAACTTGCGTCTAAATCCTGTTATTATATGTGGATGATTGTTGACAATCAGAGGGCAATGCAATGGACCACCAATTCTGCACAGCCTGTTGTGTGTTTTTGTATCACTTTGTTCTCGAGCAAAAGTCTTTTGTAAAGCGTGTTTCGTGCTTGCCGCTGGCGTTATGGCCGGCTGCGACAGCATCTCCTCCACAAGCTGGCCGTCTCATCTCCCGTTCTCGCTACTGGTAGCGTGGCCGAGCGGTCTAAGGCGCTGGATTAAGGCTCCAGTCTCTTTGGAGGCGTGGGTTCGAATCCCACCGCTGCCACTTTATAATTTTGGTCAAATACAGTAGATCTCCTTCCGTTAATTCTGCAGATGTTGATCAGCGGGTCCAAAGCCTAGATCCGTCGAGATTTTGGCAAAATTTTTCAATATCAAACAAGCAGACTTGAGCATTATCCAAGCAAACAGTAGAATTCGAACAGAGTCAGCATGTTAAATAGTTTTTTCTCATGTTTTCCAGTATCAACTCAACAAGTCTCCCCTCCATGGGCTCAGCTCATTGTGACCAACTAGGTAGACATCTGTCAGAAGTGGGATTCGAACCCACGCCTCCAGAGGAGACTGCGACCTGAGCATGGCGCCTTAGACCGCTCGGCCATCCTGACAGCCAGGGCGTGAAGCCTCTTGCCTTGGTGACCATTGTCTAGGTCATATGTTGAACACACAAATGTAGAAGACGTATTTCGTTCGCGGTTTAATTATCTATGCGGATGACTTTAAATAGTTCTGCTGCAGTGTTAAAGCGCTGTGTTCTGGCGGAACAATCTGTGGGGAATTTGTGAAAGACACCACTAAGATCACAAATGTAGTAGGCATGATTTTAACATGGTGCAGGGAGACCCCAACAGATATTAGGTCCGTCACCTTATCCTCCCAGCCTTGATTATGGAAAGTTTTCCATGACCCATGCACATACACCAATGAGTCAACTGGTGCTTGCCTGCATCAAAAGGAAACCAATGGCAATCTTTCTGTTTGGTGCACAAAGTTGGCAGGTCATTCGAATCCAGCATTTGTCCTTTTCACCCATGTACTCATCACATGCAGATAGTGAAGTAATAGGATTTGGAAATAGGTTTTACTTTTCTTCATTTTGAAGCGATACTCATCCTTATCTGTGATCTTAATCGATGTTCACCTCTCTGCTAATCACATGCGAGCACAACATTCTTACCCTATTCCCTATTCTAAAATATTATTATATATTGTTTAAATGTTGATGAACACAAATGTTAATAAAAAACTACTTTAATTAAAAACAACAAGCAATTTTGTCTTGTGTTTCTTCCCCTAACTGTACTTCCCCAAACCGTAAATTTTACCCCTATTGCATATTGTACATTTTCACCTTGTATATGGTGGACATTCAAACATTTGACCTTTCCTTAAAAAGTATGTGCTGTTATCTACTCCAACAAGGCTAGTTATTTTTTTTTTAGTTGAAGAGATTGTGGCAAGCAAAATTACTATTTCCGCTCAAGGTTATTATGTCCCCATGGATTTTAATCCACTTATCCTACAGCAATTTGATTACAATGCTTACAATATTTTTATCGTTTTTTATCTGGATAGAGTTGTATTTAACATTGGGGAACACCCACTAACTAAGTCAGCTCATGTTATTACTTATATTAGATAAGCCGTTGTTCCCTTATCAGCCTGACTTTTTTACTTCATGAAACAAAAAGACAATAAAATGCAGCTTGTCATACTACTAATACTAAAAAAGTTTAGAAAACTTTTGCACTACATCAGTACATCATGTAGTGCACATAGGGATGAGTTTACGTAGTATAATTTTTCAGAAGCTACGAAGATCAACTACTCCTGGTCTTACACCGTGTTTCAATTCCACAGACCTGTATGTGAACAGCTGTGTTGCAGGGAAATTAGCTCAAATGGTAGAGCGCTTGCTTAGCATAGAAGAGGTAGCGGTATCGATGCCCGCATTCTCCAGTGCATTCCAGAAGACTAGTTATTTCGGTGCTAGTGTTGATTGTATGTTCTGCTTCTTTTGGAATTCAAAGTGTAATTCTTTTCCCTAATGTAGCGGCAAATTAGGCGCAACAAAGCAACTGAGGTGTCTCAAGCCTCTTAGAAAGATGAAGTAGTGCATGGACCCCAATTGGTGAGACAGGGTAGCTTTAACTGAGAGAAGCCACAGATATCATCTAGTCATTTGTGAAATATGCATCTGAAGAGTGAGACTACTTTTCCAGTGCACATAGGGATGAGTTTAAGTAGTATAATTTTTCAGAAGCTACAAAGATCACCTACCCTGGTCTTACACGTGTTTCAATTCCACAGACCTGTATGTGAAGCGCTGTGTTGGAGGAATTAGCTCAAATGGTAGAGTGCTTGCTTAGCATAGAAGAGGTAGCGGATCGATGCCCGCATTCTCCAGTGCAGTCCTGAAGACTAGCTATTTTGGTGCTAGTGTTGATTGTAAGTTCTGCTTCTTTTGGAATTCAAAGTGTAATTCTTTTCCTAATGTAGCGCCACATGAGGCGCAACAAAGCAACTGAGGTGTCTCAAGCCTCTTAGAAAGATGAAGTAGTGCATGGACCCCGATTGGTGAGACAGGGTAGCTTTAACTGAGAGAAGCCACAGATATCAGGTCCGTCACCTTATCCTCCCAGCCTTGATTATGGAAAGTTTTCCATGACCCATGCACATACACCAATGAGTCAACTGGTGCTTGCCTGCATCAAAAGGAAACCAATGGCAATCTTTCTGTTTGGTGCACAAAGTTGGCAGGTCATTCGAATCCAGCATTTGTCCTTTTCACCCATGTACTCATCACATGCAGATAGTGAAGTAATAGGATTTGGAAATAGGTTTTTACTTTTCCCCACTCTGAAGTGAAACTCATCCTTATATGTGATCTCAATCTATGTCCACCTCTCTGCTAATCACATGCGAGCACAACATTCTTACCCTATTCCCTATTCTAAAATATTATTATATATTGTTTAAATGTTGATGAACACAAATGTTAATAAAAAACTACTTTAATTAAAAACAACAAGCAATTTTGTCTTGTGTTTCTTCCCCTAACTGTACTTCCCCAAACCGTAAATTTTACCCCTATTGCATATTGTACATTTTCACCTTGTATATGGTGGACATTCAAACATTTGACCTTTCCTTAAAAAGTATGTGCTGTTATCTACTCCAACAAGGCTAGTTATTTTTTTTTTTAGTTGAAGAGATTGTGGCAAGCAAAATTACTATTTCCGCTCAAGGTTATTATGTCCCCATGGATTTTAATCCACTTATCCTACAGCAATTTGATTACAATGCTTACAATATTTTTATCCTTTTTTATCTGGATAGAGTTGTATTTAACATTGGGGAACACCCACTAACTAAGTCAGCTCATGTTATTACTTATATTAGATAAGCCGTTGTTCCCTTATCAGCCTGACTTTTTTACTTCATGAAACAAAAAGACAATAAAATGCAGCTTGTCATACTACTAATACTAAAAAAGTTTAGAAAACTTTTGCACTACATCAGTACATCATGTAGTGCACCTAGGGATGAGTTTAAGTAGTATAATTTTTTCAGAAGCAACGAAGATCACCTACCCCTGGTCTTACACCGTGTTTCAATTCCACAGACCTGTATGTGAACAGCTGTGTTGCACTGGAATTAGCTCAAATGGTAGAGCGCTCGCTTAGCATGCGAGAGGTAGCGGGATCGATGCCCGCATTCTCCAGTGCAGTCCTGAAGACTAGCTATTTTGGTGCTAGTGTTGATTGTAAGTTCTGCTTCTTTTGGAATTCAAAGTGTAATTCTTTTCCCTAATGTAGCGGCAAATTAGGCGCAACAAAGCAACTGAGGTGTCTCAAGCCTCTTAGAAAGATGAAGTAGTGCATGGACCCCAATTGGTGAGACAGGGTAGCTTTAACTGAGAGAAGCCACAGATATCATCTAGTCATTTGTGAAATATGGATCTGAAGAGTGAGACTACTTGTCCAGTGCACATAGGGATGAGTTTACGTAGTATAATTTTTCAGAAGCTACAAAGATCAACTACTCCTGGTCTTACACCGTGTTTCAATTCCACAGACCTGTATGTGAAGCGCTGTGTTGGAGGGGAATTAGCTCAAATGGTAGAGCGCTTGCTTAGCATAGAAGAGGTAGCGGATCGATGCCCGCATTCTCCAGTGAAGTCCAGAAGACTAGTTATTTCGGTGCTAGTGTTGATTGTATGTTCTGCTTCTTTTGGAATTCAAAGTGTAATTCTTTTCCCTAATGTAGCGCCACATGAGGCGCAACGAAGCAACAGATTAACTGTCAGAAAAGGATCTTATTAAGCATAATCAAAACCACAATGGCCCGTACGGGGATCGAACCCGCGACCTTGGCGTTATTAGCACCACGCTCTAACCAACTGAGCTAACCGGCCAACACGACAAGTAGCCTCCTCCATAGGCACTCGTCCGACAAGCGACAGGTTCGCCAGTGTTGCTTGGATGGATTGCTGTAGGTTTGAGTATCATTAACAGTTCAGGAACTAGTAGGTCTCCTACTCACATTTTTACACATGGGAGTTATAAGTCCCACTCACCATGCAGAGTACAAAACACTCTTCTAAACCAAGGAGACAATGTAGCTGTGGTGAAATGACACAAATGGAAGCGTTGAAGAAAGCATTTCCACATGAAATTCTTATGGGTCAAACTCCCATCATGCAGATTACAGACCTTTTCTATGGAATTAGTCCAAGGATCTTAGCGGGCATTAATGGCTGGAAGCCCTGATGGTCAGCAATTCCAATATATTTTAATGGGGCTCAATATTTCAGTATTATCCATAAAGACCTCTCCTAACTATGCAAAATCTAACATATCCACCTTAATTGACCACTTCTACCCAATCAGTAACACAAACAATTCTTGGTGACTCAAGCCTCTTAGAAAGATGAAGTAGTGCATGGACCCCAATTGGTGAGACAGGGTAGCTTTAACTGAGAGAAGCCACAGATATCATCTAGTCATTTGTGAAATATGCATCTGAAGAGTGAGACTACTTTTCCAGTGCACATAGGGATGAGTTTACGTAGTATAATTTTTCAGAAGCTACAAAGATCACCTACCCTGGTCTTACACGTGTTTCAATTCCACAGACCTGTATGTGAACAGCTGTGTTGCACTGGAATTAGCTCAAATGGTAGAGCGCTTGCTTAGCATAGAAGAGGTAGCGGATCGATTCCTGCATTCTCCAGTGCAGTCCTGAAGACTAGTTATTTCGGTGCTAGTGTTGATTGTAAGTTCTGCTTCTTTTGGAATTCAAAGTGTAATTCTTTTCCTAATGTAGCGCCACATGAGGCGCAACAAAGCAACAGATTAACTGTCAGAAAAGGATCTTATAAGCATAATCAAAACCACAATGGCC
>NC_060895.1:50177-75893 GCF_014805685.1 Silurus meridionalis | reverse complement strand
TTAAATGTGATCTCAATCTATGTCCACCTCTCTGCTAATCACATGCGAGCACGACATTCTTACCCCTATTCCCAATGAAAAGGGGCTCATATAAAATAATGCGGCATTTATTACATGTATGATTAAAAAAGACTTTGGCCTAACTGTCCTTAGGCTAGCTGAAAATGTGCATATAGGAAGATGTTGAACACAGAATTCGGATACCTCAATGCTATTATGTGTTCAGAGTGCCATTGATGAATGGGACTGAGGTATTAAAAAGGTAACAGTTAGCAGAGGATGGTTTCGATCCATCGACCTCTGGGTTATGGGCCCAGCACGCTTCCGCTGCGCCACTCTGCTCTCCGCAAGCAACCAAGACGGGACTCACATCTTGTGGCAAAGAGTGGCTCGGATCTACTCTTCTAGCTTTCAAATGGTGCTGGGAAACCCAGTGGGGTTCTTGTCAATATCAGATGAAGTTTCAATTGAATTTGAATTACAATGTAAAGGATTCAGTCAGAGACCATGCTCAGCTATCATGATAACAAAACAAGTGTTCAAGCCAGTGATCTCAAATGAAACCTAGACTTTTGTTTTGGTGACCATGTGTAGGCCAAATAATGAACGCACAAAAGTCATGGATGTATTTTGTTGGTGTTTTAATTATCTACGGGGTTTGACTTCAAAACGTGCTGCTGCAGTGTTAAAGAGCTGTGTTCCAGCATTTCTTCTCTTCAAGCATGTACTGACCACATGCAGATCTTGAAGTGAAAGGATTTTGAAATAGGTTTTACTTTTCTTCACTCGGAAGTGATACTCATCCTTATCTGTGATCTTAATCGATGTTCACCTCTCTGCTAATCACATTTAAGCAATACATTCTTACACTTATTCCCAATGAAAGGTGGCTCATATAAAATTGTGACATTTATTAAATGTATGATTAAAAATGACTCTGGCCTAAGTGTTCTTCATATAGGAAGATACTGCACACAAGAATCTGATACCTTCATGGCATTATGTGTTCAGATTGCCATGAAGGAATCCTTGATCACAATTTCCTTGTAGTGTTTTTTCTTAATCTGCAACATTTTTCTTAATCTGCAACATTGTCCAACCAATATAAAATAAAATGGTAAGATTTTCTTTCTTTTTTTTTTGGTATAATCAAAAGGTCCAAATGACACATACTAAGCTTATTTTCAGAAAACATTAAAGGACTGAATTATGCAGACCAGAGTACAGTGTTAAGCCATACACTGATTTGCTTTTATGTGACACTTTTTCTTTTACAAAGGATGTACATGAGAAAGTGTCAAGGTTCATGGCGAATAACGCTCTTCACACCTTTGGAGACAATGGTCCACCTCCTAATTGAATTATCAAGATAACATGCCACTGTTGAAAAGGAAAAAAAAAGGAATCTGAGCATACTAGCAGAAAGGACGTTTAATTTTTTTTCCCATTTGCACTTTATTTACACACAGATTTAACCACACATTTGCACACTTTTGTACCATTCGAGGAATCAGATCCTGTACAAACGACAACACAAGTGAACATCGCATGCCTGGCATCCCAAAGTGTTTTTCTGCTTCTTACAATCCGCTCGTTTGCGATGCTCAAAGATCCAGCAAGCAGGAGTGACAATAGGTCTGGTGTAGGCACTGTGGTCTTTCACGGGCCAAAGGCATCCTTGGGCGACAGGTAGCTTGGCCAAGTAGACTAAGGTGCTGGGTTTACCCACGGCTGCCAGGATGTATTTTAAACGTTGTGTGGTGCGACTTTTGTCTTCATAGGTTTCCTAGGGATTGTGGCTCACTTTCTTTCTCACTGTCCACTTACTTGCCTCCAGTGTGCTCAAGAGCCCAACTAAGACAAAAAAGCAAAATGGACCATCGGCAGAAGACACAAGTGTGCCGCTATCTATAAACCTTGGCCCATCTCGTGACACACTGCACCCCTCTTTGTGCGCAATAAAAGAAAAGCCCTCGTTTCTTCAGCAGTGCCGTCAGTCCTCTTTATCGGACGAGGTGGCCGAGAGGTTAAGCGATGGACTGCTAATCCATTGTGCTTTGCACGCGTGGGTTCGAGTCCCACCCTCGTCGCACGGTTGAATCTTAGTCGCCGATTTGCAACTACTTCTGGCTATTTTTGCTATTTCTATCACAAGGCTTCAGGATATAATCTGTCTCAGTAAAGCCATACTTGACTGTTTAGAGGACTTACTGAAGCTGTGAAGTTTGCGTAAGCGTTGCGACTTCTTGCCTCCAAAGGCTTCCCTAGGGATTGTGGCCTCCGTCTTTCATGCTGTCCACGTACATGCCTTTAGTGGCCTAAAGAGGCCAATTGAGACAACAAACCAAAATGTACTATTGGCAGAAGACGCAAGTGTGCCGTTACCTTTAGAGGAATTTCCCGAAGCTGTATTTGTTGCTGTCTATTTTGCAAAGGTTGTCTGTTTCCATGATGGATCGTCGCAGCTGTGGCAAAACGACAGTGGCAAAAAAAACTTGCGTCTGAATCCTGTTATTATATGTGGATGATTGTTGACAATCAGAGGGCAATGCAATGGACTACCAATTCAGCACAGCCTGTTGTGTGTTTTTGTATCACTTTGTTCTCGAGCAAAAGTCATTTGTTAAGCCTGTTTGGGGCATGACGCTGACGTTATGGGTGGCTGCGACAGCATCTCCTCCACAAGCTGGCGGTCTCATCTCCCGGCCTCGCTACTGGTAGCGTGGCCGAGCGGTCTAAGGCGCTGGATTAAGGCTCCAGTCTCTTTGGGCGTGGGTTCGAATCCCACCGCTGCCACGTTATAATTTTGGTCAAATACAGTAGATCTCCTTCCGTTAATACTGCAGATGTTGATCAGCGGGTCCAAAGCCTAGATCCGTCGAGATCGAGGGTCGCTGTAAATGCTAGTCAAAAAGTGCTCGTTTCAGCTTTATGTTAAACAGTCTCACGAGCTCTTGTCAAATAGAATACAAAGGTTATCCTGCACTGCACACAGTTTTTCTTTCAGTTTGTCAAGTTTAGCCTTTTTAGTCAAAAAGTAATGATTTGCATGTATTTCTCCGAACAACCAGATAGGTCCAAGACACACATACTAAGCTTATTTTCAGAAAACAATAAAGGACTGATTATGCAGATCAGTGTACTCTGTACAGCATTGTTGTGATATCTGTCCTTTTCACTTGTTCACATTATGCAATACACTGATTTACTTTTAGGTGACAACTTTTCTTTCACAAACGCTGTAAATCAGAGAGTGTCATGGTTCATCAATGAGCCATCTCTAATTGACTTATGAAGATAAAATGCCACCATACAAACGAAAAAATAAGGAATCTGAGGATACTAGCAGATAAGACATTGCATTCTTTTCCCTTTGCACTGTATTTACACACAGGTTTAGCCACACAGTTGCACACTTTTGTGCCATTCCTGGAACCTGATTTTGTTCAAATGAGAGACCATGCTTAGCTATCATGATAACAAAACAAGTGTTCAAGCCAGTGATGTCAAATGAAAGCTAGACTGGTGTGTCACAGCGAGGTTTCAACTATTTTTGTCCAAAGACATGCTCAAGCATTTGGTAGAGTCTTCGATATTCAGTTAAATTTTGCCAAAATATTTCAATATCAAACTAGCAGCAGAAGACTTGAACATTATCCAAGCAAACTGTAGAATCGAACAGAGTCAGCATGTTGAATATTTTTCGCTCATGTTTTTTCAGTATCAACTCAACAAGTCTCCCCTGCATGGGCACAGTTCAGAAAAACTGAGCAACAAGGTACACATCTGTCAGAAGTGGATTCAAACCCACGCCTCCAGAGGAGACTGCGACCTGAACTTAGACTGCTCGGCCATCCTGACAGCCAGGGATTGATGCCTCTTGCCTTGGTGACCATTGTCTAGGTCACATGTTGAACACGCAAATGTAGAAGACGTATTTCGTTCGCGGTTTAATTATCTACGTGGATGACTTTAAATAGTTCTGTTGCAGTGTTAAAGAGCTGTGTTCTGGCGGAACAATCTGTGGGGAATTTGTAAGACACTAAGATCACAAATGTAGTAGGCATGATTTTAACATGGCGCAGGGACACCCCAACGGATATTAGGTCCGTCACCTTATCCTCTCAGCCTTGATTATGGAAGGTTTTCCACATCCATCAATGAGTCAACTGCTGCTTGCCTGCATCAAAAAGAAGAAATGGCAATCTTTCTGTTTGGTGCACAAAGTTGGCAGGTCATTCGAATCCAGCATTTGTCCTTTCACCCATGTACTCATCACATGCAGATAGTGAAATAATAGGATCTGGAAATAGGTTTTTACTTTTTCCCACTCTGAAGTAATACTCATCCTTAAATGTGATCTCAATCTATGTCCACCTCTCTGCTAATCACATGCGAGCACGACATTCTTACCCCTATTCCCAATGAAAGGTGGCTCATATAAAATAATGCGGCATTTATTACATGTATGATTAAAAAAGACTTTGGCCTAACTGTCCTTAGGCTAGCTGAAAATGTGCATATAGGAAGATGTTGAACACAGAATTCGGATACCTCAATGCTATTATGTGTTCAGAGTGCCATTGATGAATGGGACTGAGGTATTAAAAAGGTAACAGTTAGCAGAGGATGGTTTCGATCCATCGACCTCTGGGTTATGGGCCCAGCACGCTTCCGCTGCGCCACTCTGCTCTCCGCAAGCAACTCACATCTTGTGGCAAAGAGTGGCTCGGATCTACTCTTCTAGCTTTCAAACGGTGCTGGGAAACCCAGTGGGGTTCTTGTCAATATCAGATGAAGTTTCATTTGAATTACAATGTAAAGGATTCAGTCAGAGACCATGCTCAGCTATCATGATAACAAAACAAGTGTTCAAGCCAGTGATCTCAAATGAAACCTAGATTTTGTTTTGGTGACCATGTGTAGGCCAAATAATGAACGCACAAAAGTCATGGATGTATTTTGTTGGTGTTTTAATTATCTACGGGTTGACTTCAAAACGTGCTGCTGCAGTGTTAAAGAGCTGTGTTCAGCATTTCTTCTCTTCAAGCATGTACTGACCACATGCAGATCTTGAAGTGAAAGGATTTTGAAATAGGTTTTACTTTTCTTCACTCGGAAGTGATACTCATCCTTATCTGTGATCTTAATCGATGTTCACCTCTCTGCTAATCACATTTAAGCAATACATTCTTACACTTATTCCCAATGAAAGGTGGCTCATATAAAATTGTGACATTTATTAAATGTATGATTAAAATGACTCTGGCCTAAGTGTTCTTCATATAGGAAGATACTGCACACAAGAATCTGATACCTTCATGGCATTATGTGTTCAGATTGCCATGAAGGAATCCTTGATCACAATTTCCTTGTAGTGTTTTTTCTTAATCTGCAACATTGTCCAACCAATATAAAATAAAATGGTAAGATTTTCTTTTTTTTTTTTGGTATATTCAAAAGGTCCAAATGACACATACTAAGCTTATTTTCAGAAAACATTAAAGGACTGAATTATGCAGACCAGTGTACAGTGTTAAGCCATACACTGATTTGCTTTTATGTGACACTTTTTCTTTTACAAAGGATGTACATGAGAAAGTGTCAAGGTTCATGGCGAATAACGCTCTTCACATCTTGGGAGACAATGGTCCACCTCCTAATTGAATTATCAAGATAACATGCCACTGTTGAAAAGGAAAAAAAAAGGAATCTGAGGATACTAGCAGAAAGGACGTTTAATTTTTTTTCCCATTTGCACACAGATTTAACCACACATTTGCACACTTTTGTACCATTCGAGGAATCAGATCCTGTACAAACGACAACACAAGTGAACATCGCATGCCTGGCATCCCAAAGTGTTTTCTGCTTCTTACAATCCGCTCGTTTGCAAGGCTCAAAGATCCAGCAAGCAGGAGTGACAATAGGTCTGGTGTAGGCACTGTGGTCTTTCACGGGCCAAAGGGGTCCTTGGCGACAGGTAGCTTGGCCAAGTAGATTAAGGTGCTGGGTTTACCCACGGCTGCCAGGATGTATTTTAAACGTTGTGTGAATTGCGACTTTTTGTCTTTAAAGGTTTCCTAGGGATTGTGGCTCACCTTCTTTCTCACTGTCCACTTACTTGCCTCCAGTGGGCTCAAGAGCACAACTAAGACAAAAAAGCAAAATGTACCATCGGCAGAAGACACAAGTGTGCCGCTATCTATAAACCTTGGCCCATCTCGTGACACACTGCACCCCTCTTTTGTGCGCAATAAAAGAAAAGCCCCTCGTTTCTTCAACAGTGCCGTCAGTCCTCTTTATCGGACGAGGTGGCCGAGAGGTTAAGGCGATGGACTGCTAATCCATTGTGCTTTGCACGCGTGGGTTCGAGTCCCACCCTCGTCGACGGTTGAATCTTAGTCGCCGATTTGCAACTACTTCTGGCTATTTTTGCTATTTCTATCACAAGGCTTCAGGATATAATCTGTCTCAGTAAAGCCATACTTGACTGTTTAGAGGACTTACTGAAGCTGTGAAGTTTGCGTAAGCGTTGCGACTTCTTGCCTCCAAAGGCTTCCCTAGGGATTGTGGCTCACCTTCTTTCTCACTGTCCACTTACTTGCCTCCAGTGGGCTCAAGAGCACAACTAAGACAAAAAAGCAAAATGTACCATCGGCAGAAGACACAAGTGTGCCGCTATCTATAAACCTTGGCCCATCTCGTGACACACTGCACCCCTCTTTTGTGCGCAATAAAAGAAAAGCCCCTCGTTTCTTCAGCAGTGCCGTCAGGTCTCTTTATCGGACGAGGTGGCCGAGAGGTTAAGGCGATGGACTGCTAATCCATTGTGCTTTGCACGCGTGGGTTCGAGTCCCACCCTCGTCGCACGGTTGAATCTTAGTCGCCGATTTGCAACTACTTCTGGCTATTTTTGCTATTTCTATCACAAGGCTTCAGGATATAATCTGTCTCAGTAAAGCCATACTTGACTGTTTAGAGGACTTACTGAAGCTGTGAAGTTTGCGTAAGCGTTGCGACTTCTTGCCTCCAAAGGCTTCCCTAGGGATTGTGGCCTCCGTCTTTCATGCTGTCCACGTACATGCCTTTAGTGGCCTAAAGAGGCCAATTGAGACAACAAACCAAAATGTACTATTGGCAGAAGACGCAAGTGTGCCGTTACCTTTAGAGGAATTTCCCGAAGCTGTATTTGTTGCTGTCTATTTTGCAAAGGTTGTCTGTTTCCATGATGGATCGTCGCAGCTGTGGCAAAACGACAGTGGCAAAAAAAACTTGCGTCTGAATCCTGTTATTATATGTGGATGATTGTTGACAATCAGAGGGCAATGCAATGGACTACCAATTCAGCACAGCCTGTTGTGTGTTTTTGTATCACTTTGTTCTCGAGCAAAAGTCATTTGTTAAGCCTGTTTGGGGCATGACGCTGACGTTATGGGTGGCTGCGACAGCATCTCCTCCACAAGCTGGCGGTCTCATCTCCCGGCCTCGCTACTGGTAGCGTGGCCGAGCGGTCTAAGGCGCTGGATTAAGGCTCCAGTCTCTTTGGAGGCGTGGGTTCGAATCCCACCGCTGCCACGTTATAATTTTGGTCAAATACAGTAGATCTCCTTCCGTTAATACTGCAGATGTTGATCAGCGGGTCCAAAGCCTAGATCCGTCGAGATCGAGGGTCGCTGTAAATGCTAGTCAAAAAGTGCTCGTTTCAGCTTTATGTTAAACAGTCTCACGAGCTCTTGTCAAATAGAATACAAAGGTTATCCTGCACTGCACACAGTTTTTCTTTCAGTTTGTCAAGTTTAGCCTTTTTAGTCAAAAAGTAATGATTTGCATGTATTTCTCCGAACAACCAGATAGGTCCAAGACACACATACTAAGCTTATTTTCAGAAAACAATAAAGGACTGATTATGCAGATCAGTGTACTCTGTACAGCATTGTTGTGATATCTGTCCTTTTCACTTGTTCACATTATGCAATACACTGATTTACTTTTAGGTGACAACTTTTCTTTCACAAACGCTGTAAATCAGAGAGTGTCATGGTTCATCAATGAGCCATCTCCTAATTGACTTATGAAGATAAAATGCCACCATACAAACGAAAAATAAGGAATCTGAGGATACTAGCAGATAAGACATTGCATTCTTTTCCCTTTGCACTGTATTTACACACAGGTTTAGCCACACAGTTGCACACTTTTGTGCCATTCCTGGAACCTGATTTTGTTCAAATGAGAGACCATGCTTAGCTATCATGATAACAAAACAAGTGTTCAAGCCAGTGATGTCAAATGAAAGCTAGACTGGTGTGTCACAGCGAGGTTTCAACTATTTTTGTCCAAAGACATGCTCAAGCATTTGGTAGAGTCTTCGATATTCAGTTAAATTTTGCCAAAATATTTCAATATCAAACTAGCAGCAGAAGACTTGAACATTATCCAAGCAAACTGTAGAATCGAACAGAGTCAGCATGTTGAATATTTTTCGCTCATGTTTTTTCAGTATCAACTCAACAAGTCTCCTGCATGGGCACAGTTCAGAAAAACTGAGCAACAAGGTACACATCTGTCAGAAGTGGGATTCAAACCCACGCCTCCAGAGGAGACTGCGACCTGAACTTAGACTGCTCGGCCATCCTGGCAGCCAGGGATTGATGCCTCTTGCCTTGGTGACCATTGTCTAGGTCACATGTTGAACACGCAAATGTAGAAGACATATTTCGTTCGCGGTTTAATTATCTACGTGGATGACTTTAAATAGTTCTGTTGCAGTGTTAAAGAGCTGTGTTCTGGCGGAACAATCTGTGGGGAATTTGTAAGACACTAAGATCACAAATGTAGTAGGCATGATTTTAACATGGCGCAGGGACACCCCAACGGATATTAGGTCCGTCACCTTATCCTCTCAGCCTTGATTATGGAAGGTTTTCCACATCCATCAATGAGTCAACTGCTGCTTGCCTGCATCAAAAAGAAGAAATGGCAATCTTTCTGTTTGGTGCACAAAGTTGGCAGGTCATTCGAATCCAGCATTTGTCCTTTCCACCCATGTACTCATCACATGCAGATAGTGAAATAATAGGATCTGGAAATAGGTTTTTACTTTTTCCCACTCTGAAGTAATACTCATCCTTAAATGTGATCTCAATCTATGTCCACCTCTCTGCTAATCACATGCGAGCACGACATTCTTACCCCTATTCCCAATGAAAAGGGGCTCATATAAAATAATGCGGCATTTATTACATGTATGATTAAAAAAGACTTTGGCCTAACTGTCCTTAGGCTAGCTGAAAATGTGCATATAGGAAGATGTTGAACACAGAATTCGGATACCTCAATGCTATTATGTGTTCAGAGTGCCATTGATGAATGGGACTGAGGTATTAAAAGGTAAGAGTTAGCAGAGGATGGTTTCGATCCATCGACCTCTGGGTTATGGGCCCAGCACGCTTCCGCTGCGCCACTCTGCTCTCCGCAAGCAACTCACATCTTGTGGCAAAGAGTGGCTCGGATCTACTCTTCTAGCTTTCAAATGGTGCTGGGAAACCCAGTGGGGTTCTTGTCAATATCAGATGAAGTTTCAATTGAATTTGAATTACAATGTAAAGGATTCAGTCAGAGACCATGCTCAGCTATCATGATAACAAAACAAGTGTTCAAGCCAGTGATCTCAAATGAAACCTAGACTTTTGTTTTGGTGACCATGTGTAGGCCAAATAATGAACGCACAAAAGTCATGGATGTATTTTGTTGGTGTTTTAATTATCTACGGGGTTTGACTTCAAAACGTGCTGCTGCAGTGTTAAAGAGCTGTGTTCAGCATTTCTTCTCTTCAAGCATGTACTGACCACATGCAGATCTTGAAGTGAAAGGATTTTGAAATAGGTTTTACTTTTCTTCACTCGGAAGTGATACTCATCCTTATCTGTGATCTTAATCGATGTTCACCTCTCTGCTAATCACATTTAAGCAATACATTCTTACACTTATTCCCAATGAAAGGTGGCTCATATAAAATTGTGACATTTATTAAATGTATGATTAAAAATGACTCTGGCCTAAGTGTTCTTCATATAGGAAGATACTGCACACAAGAATCTGATACCTTCATGGCATTATGTGTTCAGATTGCCATGAAGGAATCCTTGATCACAATTTCCTTGTAGTGTTTTTTCTTAATCTGCAACATTTTTCTTAATCTGCAACATTGTCCAACCAATATAAAATAAAATGGTAAGATTTTCTTTCTTTTTTGGTATATTCAAAAGGTCCAAATGACACATACTAAGCTTATTTTCAGAAAACATTAAAGGACTGAATTATGCAGACCAGTGTACAGTGTTAAGCCATACACTGATTTGCTTTTATGTGACACTTTTTCTTTTACAAAGGATGTACATGAGAAAGTGTCAAGGTTCATGGCGAATAACGCTCTTCACATCTTGGGAGACAATGGTCCACCTCCTAATTGAATTATCAAGATAACATGCCACTGTTGAAAAGGAAAAAAAAAGGAATCTGAGGATACTAGCAGAAAGGACGTTTAATTTTTTTTCCCATTTGCACTTTATTTACACACAGATTTAACCACACATTTGCACACTTTTGTACCATTCGAGATCCTGTACAAACGACAACACAAGTGAACATCGCATGCCTGGCATCCCAAAGTGTTTTTCTGCTTCTTACAATCCGCTCGTTTGCAAGGCTCAAAGATCCAGCAAGCAGGAGTGACAATAGGTCTGGTGTAGGCACTGTGGTCTTTCACGGGCCAAAGGGGTCCTTGGGCGACAGGTAGCTTGGCCAAGTAGACTAAGGTGCTGAGTTTACCCACGGCTGCCAGGATGTATTTTAAACGTTGTGTGAATTGCGACTTTTGTCTTTAAAGGTTTCCTAGGGATTGTGGCTCACTTTCTTTTTCACTGTCCATTACTTGCCTCCAGTGTGCTCAAGAGCCCAACTAAGACAAAAAAGCAAAATGGACCATCGGCAGAAGACACAAGTGTGCCGCTATCTATAAACCTTGGCCCATCTCGTGACACACTGCACCCCTCTTTTGTGCGCAATAAAAGAAAAGCCCCTCGTTTCTTCAGCAGTGCCGTCAGTCCTCTTTATCGGACGAGGTGGCCGAGAGGTTAAGGCGATGGACTGCTAATCCATTGTGCTTTGCACGCGTGGGTTCGAGTCCCACCCTCGTCGCACGGTTGAATCTTAGTCGCCGATTTGCAACTACTTCTGGCTATTTTTGTTATTTTTATCACAAGGCTTCAGGATATAATGTCTCAGTAAAGCCATACTTGACTGTTTAGAGGACTTACTGAAGCTGTGAAGTTTGCGGAAGCATTGCGACTTCTTGCCTCCAAAGGCTTCCCTAGGGATTGTGGCCTCCGTCTTTCATGCTGTCCACGTACATGCCTTTAGTGGCCTAAAGAGGCCAATTGAGACAACAAACCAAAATGTACTATTGGCAGAAGACGCAAGTGTGCCGTTACCTTTAGAGGAATTTCCCGAAGCTGTATTTGTTGCTGTCTATTTTGCAAAGGTTGTCTGTTTCCATGATGGATCGTCGCAGCTGTGGCAAAACGACAGTGGCAAAAAAAACTTGCGTCTAAATCCTGTTATTATATGTGGATGATTGTTGACAATCAGAGGGCAATGCAATGGACTACCAATTCAGCACAGCCTGTTGTGTGTTTTTGTATCACTTTGTTCTCGAGCAAAAGTCATTTGTTAAGCCTGTTTGGGGCATGACGCTGACGTTATGGGTGGCTGCGACAGCATCTCCTCCACAAGCTGGCGGTCTCATCTCCCGGCCTCTCTACTGGTAGCGTGGCCGAGCGGTCTAAGGCGCTGGATTAAGGCTCCAGTCTCTTTGGAGGCGTGGGTTCGAATCCCACCGCTGCCACGTTATAATTTTGGTCAAATACAGTAGATCTCCTTCCGTTAATACTGCAGATGTTGATCAGCGGGTCCAAAGCCTAGATCCGTCGAGATCGAGGGTCGCTGTAAATGCTAGTCAAAAAGTGCTCGTTTCAGCTTTATGTTAAACAGTCTCACGAGCTCTTGTCAAATAGAATACAAAGGTTATCCTGCACTGCACACAGTTTTTCTTTCAGTTTGTCAAGTTTAGCCTTTTTAGTCAAAAAGTAATGATTTGCATGTATTTCTCCGAACAACCAGATAGGTACAAGACACACATACTAAGCTTATTTTCAGAAAACAATAAAGGACTGATTATGCAGATCAGTGTACTCTGTTTAGCATTGTTGTGATATCTGTCCTTTTCACTTGTTCACATTATGCAATACACTGATTTACTTTTAGGTGACAACTTTTCTTTCACAAACGCTGTAAATCAGAGAGTGTCATGGTTCATCAATGAGCCATCTCCTAATTGACTTATGAAGATAAAATGCCACCATACAAACGAAAAAATAAGGAATCTGAGGATACTAGCAGATAAGACATTGCATTCTTTTCCCTTTGCACTGTATTTACAGACAGGTTTAGCCACACAGTTGCACACTTTTGTGCCATTCCTGGAACCTGATTTTGTTCAAATGAGAGACCATGCTTAGCTATCATGATAACAAAACAAGTGTTCAAGCCAGTGATGTCAAATGAAAGCTAGACTGGTGTGTCACAGCGAGGTTTCAACTATTTTTGTCCAAAGACATGCTCAAGCATTTGGTAGAGTCTTCGATATTCAGTGAAATTTTGCCAAAATATTTCAATATCAAACTAGCAGCAGAAGACTTGAGCATTATCCAAGCAAACTGTAGAATCGAACAGAGTCAGCATGTTGAATATTTTTCGCTCATGTTTTTTCAGTATCAACTCAACAAGTCTCCCCTGCATGGGCACAGTTCAGAAAAACTGAGCAACAAGGTACACATCTGTCAGAAGTGGATTCAAACCCACGCCTCCAGAGGAGACTGCGACCTGAACTTAGACTGCTCGGCCATCCTGACAGCCAGGGATTGATGCCTCTTGCCTTGGTGACCATTGTCTAGGTCACATGTTGAACACGCAAATGTAGAAGACGTATTTCGTTCGCGGTTTAATTATCTACGTGGATGACTTTAAATAGTTCTGTTGCAGTGTTAAAGAGCTGTGTTCTGGCGGAACAATCTGTGGGGAATTTGTAAGACACTAAGATCACAAATGTAGTAGGCATGATTTTAACATGGCGCAGGGACACCCCAACGGATATTAGGTCCGTCACCTTATCCTCTCAGCCTTGATTATGGAAGGTTTTCCACATCCATCAATGAGTCAACTGCTGCTTGCCTGCATCAAAAAGAAGAAATGGCAATCTTTCTGTTTGGTGCACAAAGTTGGCAGGTCATTCGAATCCAGCATTTGTCCTTTCACCCATGTACTCATCACATGCAGATAGTGAAATAATAGGATCTGGAAATAGGTTTTTACTTTTTCCCACTCTGAAGTAATACTCATCCTTAAATGTGATCTCAATCTATGTCCACCTCTCTGCTAATCACATGCGAGCACGACATTCTTACCCCTATTCCCAATGAAAGGTGGCTCATATAAAATTGTGACATTTATTAAATGTATGATTAAAATGACTCTGGCCTAAGTGTTCTTCATATAGGAAGATGTTGAACACAGAATTCGGATACCTCAATGCTATTATGTGTTCAGAGTGCCATTGATGAATGGGACTGAGGTATTAAAAGGTAACAGTTAGCAGAGGATGGTTTCGATCCATCGACCTCTGGGTTATGGGCCCAGCACGCTTCCGCTGCGCCACTCTGCTCTCCGCAAGCAACTCACATCTTGTGGCAAAGAGTGGCTCGGATCTACTCTTCTAGCTTTCAAACGGTGCTGGGAAACCCAGTGGGGTTCTTGTCAATATCAGATGAAGTTTCAATTGAATTTAAATTACAATGTAAAGGATTCAGTCAGAGACCATGCTCAGCTATCATGATAACAAAACAAGTGTTCAAGCCAGTGATGTCAAATGAAAGCTAGACTGGTGTGTCACAGCGAGGTTTCAACTATTTTTGTCCAAAGACATGCTCAAGCATTTGGTAGAGTCTTCGATATTCAGTGAAATTTTGCCAAAATATTTCAATATCAAACTAGCAGCAGAAGACTTGAGCATTATCCAAGCAAACTGTAGAATCGAACAGAGTCAGCATGTTGAATATTTTTCGCTCATGTTTTTTCAGTATCAACTCAACAAGTCTCCCCTGCATGGGCACAGTTCAGAAAAACTGAGCAACAAGGTACACATCTGTCAGAAGTGGGATTCAAACCCACGCCTCCAGAGGAGACTGCGACCTGAACTTAGACTGCTCGGCCATCCTGACAGCCAGGGATTGATGCCTCTTGCCTTGGTGACCATTGTCTAGGTCACATGTTGAACACGCAAATGTAGAAGACATATTTCGTTTGCGGTTTAATTATCTACGGGTTGACTTCAAAACGTGCTGCTGCAGTGTTAAAGAGCTGTGTTCCAGCATTTCTTCTCTTCAAGCATGTACTGACCACATGCAGATCTTGAAGTGAAAGGATTTTGAAATAGGTTTTACTTTTTCCCACTCTGAAGTAATACTCATCCTTAAATGTGATCTCAATCTATGTCCACCTCTCTGCTAATCACATGCGAGCACGACATTCTTACCCCTATTCCCAATGAAAAGGGGCTCATATAAAATTGTGACATTTATTAAATGTATGATTAAAATGACTCTGGCCTAAGTGTTCTTCATATAGGAAGATGTTGAACACAGAATTCGGATACCTCAATGCTATTATGTGTTCAGATTGCCATGAATCACAATTTCCTTGTAGTGTTTTTCTTAATCTGCAACATTTTTCTTAATCTGCAACATTTTTCTTAATCTGCAACATTTTTCTTAATCTGCAACATTTTTCTTAATCTGCAACATTTTTCTTAATCTGCAACATTTTTCTTAATCTGCAACATTTTTCTTAATCTGCAACATTTTTCTTAATCTGCAACATTTTTCTTAATCTGCAACATTTTTCTTAATCTGCAACATTTTTCTTAATCTGCAACATTTTTCTTAATCTGCAACATTTTTCTTAATCTGCAACATTTTTCTTAATCTGCAACATTTTTCTTAATCTGCAACATTGTCCAACCAACATAAAATAAAATGGTAAGATTTTCTTTTTTTTTTTTTTGGTATATTCAAAAGGTCCAAATGACACATACTAAGCTTATTTTCAGAAAACATTAAAGGATTGAATTATGCAGACCAGTGTACAGTGTTAAGCCATACACTGATTTGCTCTTATGTGACACTTATTCTTTTACAAAGGATGTACATGAGAAAGTGTCAAGGTTCATGGCGAATAACGCTCGTCACACCTTTGGAGACAATGGTCCACCTCTAATTGAATTATCAAGATAACATGCCACTGTTGAAAAGGAAAAAAAGGAATCTGAGGATACTAGCAGATAAGACATTGCATTCTTTTCCCTTTGCACTGTATTTACAGACAGGTTTAGCCACACAGTTGCACACTTTTGTGCCATTCCTGGAACCTGATTTTGTTCAAATGAGAGACCATGCTTAGCTATCATGATAACAAAACAAGTGTTCAAGCCAGTGATGTCAAATGAAAGCTAGACTGGTGTGTCACAGCGAGGTTTCAACTATTTTTGTCCAAAGACATGCTCAAGCATTTGGTAGAGTCTTCGATATTCAGTGAAATTTTGCCAAAATATTTCAATATCAAACTAGCAGCAGAAGACTTGAGCATTATCCAAGCAAACTGTAGAATCGAACAGAGTCAGCATGTTGAATATTTTTCGCTCATGTTTTTTCAGTATCAACTCAACAAGTCTCCCCTGCATGGGCACAGTTCAGAAAAACTGAGCAACAAGGTACACATCTGTCAGAAGTGGGATTCAAACCCACGCCTCCAGAGGAGACTGCGACCTGAACTTAGACTGCTCGGCCATCCTGACAGCCAGGGATTGATGCCTCTTGCCTTGGTGACCATTGTCTAGGTCACATGTTGAACACGCAAATGTAGAAGACATATTTCGTTTGCGGTTTAATTATCTACGTGGATGACTTTAAATAGTTCTGTTGCAGTGTTAAAGAGCTGTGTTCTGGCGGAACAATCTGTGGGGAATTTGTAAGACACTAAGATCACAAATGTAGTAGGCATGATTTTAACATGGCGCAGGGACACCCCAACGGATATTAGGTCCGTCACCTTATCCTCTCAGCCTTGATTATGGAAGGTTTTCCACATCCATCAATGAGTCAACTGCTGCTTGCCTGCATCAAAAAGAAGAAATGGCAATCTTTCTGTTTGGTGCACAAAGTTGGCAGGTCATTCGAATCCAGCATTTGTCCTTTCCACCCATGTACTCATCACATGCAGATAGTGAAATAATAGGATCTGGAAATAGGTTTTTACTTTTTCCCACTCTGAAGTAATACTCATCCTTAAATGTGATCTCAATCTATGTCCACCTCTCTGCTAATCACATGCGAGCACGACATTCTTACCCCTATTCCCAATGAAAAGGGGCTCATATAAAATAATGCGGCATTTATTACATGTATGATTAAAAAAGACTTTGGCCTAACTGTCCTTAGGCTAGCTGAAAATGTGCATATAGGAAGATGTTGAACACAGAATTCGGATACCTCAATGCTATTATGTGTTCAGAGTGCCATTGATGAATGGGACTGAGGTATTAAAAAGGTAACAGTTAGCAGAGGATGGTTTCGATCCATCGACACTCTGCTCTCCGCAAGCAACCAAGACGGGACTCACATCTTGTGGCTCGGATCTACTCTTCTAGCTTTCAAACGGTGCTGGGAAACCCAGTGGGGTTCTTGTCAATATCAGATGAAGTTTCAATTGAATTTGAATTACAATGTAAAGGATTCAGTCAGAGACCATGCTCAGCTATCATGATAACAAAACAAGTGTTCAAGCCAGTGATCTCAAATGAAACCTAGATTTTTGTTTTGGTGACCATGTGTAGGCCAAATAATGAACGCGCAAAAGTCATGGATGTATTTTGTTGGTGTTTTAATTATCTACGGGGTTTGACTTCAAAACGTGCTGCTGCAGTGTTAAAGAGCTGTGTTCCAGCATTTCTTCTCTTCAAGCATGTACTGACCACATGCAGATCTTGAAGTGAAAGGATTTTGAAATAGGTTTTACTTTTCTTCACTCGGAAGTGATACTCATCCTTATCTGTGATCTTAATCGATGTTCACCTCTCTGCTAATCACATTTAAGCAATACATTCTTACACTTATTCCCAATGAAAGGTGGCTCATATAAAATTGTGACATTTATTAAATGTATGATTAAAAATGACTCTGGCCTAAGTGTTCTTCATATAGGAAGATACTGCACACAAGAATCTGATACCTTCATGGCATTATGTGTTCAGATTGCCATGAAGGAATCCTTGATCACAATTTCCTTGTAGTGTTTTTTCTTAATCTGCAACATTTTTCTTAATCTGCAACATTGTCCAACCAATATAAAATAAAATGGTAAGATTTTCTTTCTTTTTTGGTATATTCAAAAGGTCCAAATGACACATACTAAGCTTATTTTCAGAAAACATTAAAGGACTGAATTATGCAGACCAGAGTACAGTGTTAAGCCATACACTGATTTGCTTTTATGTGACACTTTTTCTTTTACAAAGGATGTACATGAGAAAGTGTCAAGGTTCATGGCGAATAACGCTCTTCACATCTTGGGAGACAATGGTCCACCTCCTAATTGAATTATCAAGATAACATGCCACTGTTGAAAAGGAAAAAAAAAGGAATCTGAGCATACTAGCAGAAAGGACGTTTAATTTTTTTTCCCATTTGCACACAGATTTAACCACACATTTGCACACTTTTGTACCATTCGAGGAATCAGATCCTGTACAAACGACAACACAAGTGAACATCGCATGCCTGGCATCCCAAAGTGTTTTTCTGCTTCTTACAATCCGCTCGTTTGCAAGGCTCAAAGATCCAGCAAGCAGGAGTGACAATAGGTCTGGTGTAGGCACTGTGGTCTTTCACGGGCCAAAGGGGTCCTTGGCGACAGGTAGCTTGGCCAAGTAGACTAAGGTGCTGGGTTTACCCACGGCTGCCAGGATGTATTTTAAACGTTGTGTGGTGCGACTTTTGTCTTCATAGGTTTCCTAGGGATTGTGGCTCACTTTCTTTTTCACTGTCCATTACTTGCCTCCAGTGTGCTCAAGAGCCCAACTAAGACAAAAAAGCAAAATGGACCATCGGCAGAAGACACAAGTGTGCCGCTATCTATAAACCTTGGCCCATCTCGTGACACACTGCACCCCTCTTTTGTGCGCAATAAAAGAAAAGCCCCTCGTTTCTTCAGCAGTGCCGTCAGGTCTCTTTATCGGACGAGGTGGCCGAGAGGTTAAGGCGATGGACTGCTAATCCATTGTGCTTTGCACGCGTGGGTTCGAGTCCCACCCTCGTCGCACGGTTGAATCTTAGTCGCCGATTTGCAACTACTTCTGGCTATTTTTGTTATTTTTATCACAAGGCTTCAGGATATAATGTCTCAGTAAAGCCATACTTGACTGTTTAGAGGACTTACTGAAGCTGTGAAGTTTGCGTAAGCATTGCGACTTCTTGCCTCCAAAGGCTTCCCTAGGGATTGTGGCCTCCGTCTTTCATGCTGTCCACGTACATGCCTTTAGTGGCCTAAAGAGGCCAATTGAGACAACAAACCAAAATGTACTATTGGCAGAAGACGCAAGTGTGCCGTTACCTTTAGAGGAATTTCCCGAAGCTGTATTTGTTGCTGTCTATTTTGCAAAGGTTGTCTGTTTCCATGATGGATCGTCGCAGCTGTGGCAAAACGACAGTGGCAAAAAAAACTTGCGTCTGAATCCTGTTATTATATGTGGATGATTGTTGACAATCAGAGGGCAATGCAATGGACTACCAATTCAGCACAGCCTGTTGTGTGTTTTTGTATCACTTTGTTCTCGAGCAAAAGTCATTTGTTAAGCCTGTTTGGGGCATGACGCTGACGTTATGGGTGGCTGCGACAGCATCTCCTCCACAAACTGGCAGTCTCATCTTCGGCCTCGCTACTGGTAGCGTGGCCGAGCGGTCTAAGGCGCTGGATTAAGGCTCCAGTCTCTTTGGGCGTGGGTTCGAATCCCACCGCTGCCACGTTATAATTTTGGTCAAATACAGTAGATCTCCTTCCGTTAATACTGCAGATGTTGATCAGCGGGTCCAAAGCCTAGATCCGTCGAGATCGAGGGTCGCTGTAAATGCTAGTCAAAAAGTGCTCGTTTCAGCTTTATGTTAAACAGTCTCACGAGCTCTTGTCAAATAGAATACAAAGGTTATCCTGCACTGCACACAGTTTTTCTTTCAGTTTGTCAAGTTTAGCCTTTTTAGTCAAAAAGTAATGATTTGCATGTATTTCTCGAACAACCAGATAGGTACAAGACACACATACTAAGCTTATTTTCAGAAAACAATAAAGGACTGATTATGCAGATCAGTGTACTCTGTTTAGCATTGTTGTGATATCTGTCCTTTTCACTTGTTCACATTATGCAATACACTGATTTACTTTTAGGTGACAACTTTTCTTTCACAAACGCTGTAAATCAGAGAGTGTCATGGTTCATCAATGAGCCATCTCCTAATTGACTTATGAAGATAAAATGCCACCATACAAACGAAAAATAAGGAATCTGAGGATACTAGCAGATAAGACATTGCATTCTTTTCCCTTTGCACTGTATTTACACACAGGTTTAGCCACACAGTTGCACACTTTTGTGCCATTCCTGGAACCTGATTTTGTTCAAATGAGAGACCATGCTTAGCTATCATGATAACAAAACAAGTGTTCAAGCCAGTGATGTCAAATGAAAGCTAGACTGGTGTGTCACAGCGAGGTTTCAACTATTTTTGTCCAAAGACATGCTCAAGCATTTGGTAGAGTCTTCGATATTCAGTGAAATTTTGCCAAAATATTTCAATATCAAACTAGCAGCAGAAGACTTGAGCATTATCCAAGCAAACTGTAGAATCGAACAGAGTCAGCATGTTGAATATTTTTCGCTCATGTTTTTTCAGTATCAACTCAACAAGTCTCATCACAGTTCAGAAAAACTGAGCAACAAGGTACACATCTGTCAGAAGTGGGATTCAAACCCACGCCTCCAGAGGAGACTGCGACCTGAACTTAGACTGCTCGGCCATCCTGACAGCCAGGGATTGATGCCTCTTGCCTTGGTGACCATTGTCTAGGTCACATGTTGAACACGCAAATGTAGAAGACGTATTTCGTTCGCGGTTTAATTATCTACGTGGATGACTTTAAATAGTTCTGTTGCAGTGTTAAAGAGCTGTGTTCTGGCGGAACAATCTGTGGGGAATTTGTAAGACACTAAGATCACAAATGTAGTAGGCATGATTTTAACATGGCGCAGGGACACCCTAACGGATATTAGGTCCGTCACCTTATCCTCTCAGCCTTGATTATGGAAGGTTTTCCACATCCATCAATGAGTCAACTGCTGCTTGCCTGCATCAAAAAGAAGAAATGGCAATCTTTCTGTTTGGTGCACAAAGTTGGCAGGTCATTCGAATCCAGCATTTGTCCTTTCCACCCATGTACTCATCACATGCAGATAGTGAAATAATAGGATCTGGAAATAGGTTTTTACTTTTTCCCACTCTGAAGTAATACTCATCCTTAAATGTGATCTCAATCTATGTCCACCTCTCTGCTAATCACATGCGAGCACGACATTCTTACCCCTATTCCCAATGAAAAGGGGCTCATATAAAATAATGCGGCATTTATTACATGTATGATTAAAAAAGACTTTGGCCTAACTGTCCTTAGGCTATCTGAAAATGTGCATATAGGAAGATGTTGAACACAGAATTCGGATACCTCAATGCTATTATGTGTTCAGAGTGCCATTGATGAATGGGACTGAGGTATTAAAAAGTAACAGTTAGCAGAGGATGGTTTCGATCCATCGACCTCTGGGTTATGGGCCCAGCACGCTTCCGCTGCGCCACTCTGCTCTCCGCAAGCAACTCACAGCTTGTGGCAAAGAGTGGCTCGGATCTACTCTTCTAGCTTTCAAACGGTGCTGGGAAACCCAGTGGGGTTCTTGTCAATATCAGATGAAGTTTCAATTGAATTTAAATTACAATGTAAAGGATTCAGTCAGAGACCATGCTCAGCTATCATGATAACAAAACAAGTGTTCAAGCCAGTGATCTCAAATGAAACCTAGACTTTTGTTTTGGTGACCATGTGTAGGCCAAATAATGAACGCACAAAAGTCATGGATGTATTTTGTTGGTGTTTTAATTATCTATGGGGTTGACTTCAAAACGTGCTGCTGCAGTGTTAAAGAGCTGTGTTCCAGCATTTCTTCTCTTCAAGCATGTACTGACCACATGCAGATCTTGAAGTGAAAGGATTTTGAAATAGGTTTTACTTTTCTTCACTCGGAAGTGATACTCATCCTTATCTGTGATCTTAATCGATGTTCACCTCTCTGCTAATCACATTTAAGCAATACATTCTTACACTTATTCCCAATGAAAGGTGGCTCATACAAAATTGTGACATTTATTAAATGTATGATTAAAAATGACTCTGGCCTAAGTGTTCTTCATATAGGAAGATACTGCACACAAGAATCTGATACCTTCATGGCATTATGTGTTCAGATTGCCATGAATCACAATTTCCTTGTAGTGTTTTTTCTTAATCTGCAACATTTTTCTTAATCTGCAACATTGTCCAACCAACATAAAATAAAATGGTAAGATTTTCTTTTTTTTTTTTTGGTATATTCAAAAGGTCCAAATGACACATACTAAGCTTATTTTCAGAAAACATTAAAGGATTGAATTATGCAGACCAGTGTACAGTGTTAAGCCATACACTGATTTGCTCTTATGTGACACTTATTCTTTTACAAAGGATGTACATGAGAAAGTGTCAAGGTTCATGGCGAATAACGCTCGTCACACCTTGGGAGACAATGGTCCACCTCCTAATTGAATTATCAAGATAACATGCCACTGTTGAAAAGGAAAAAAAAAGGAATCTGAGCATATTAGCAGAAAGGACGTTTAATTTTTTTTCCCATTTGCACACAGATTTAACCACACATTTGCACACTTTTGTACCATTCGAGGAATCAGATCCTGTCCAAACGACAACACAAGTGAACATCGCATGCCTGGCATCCCAAAGTGTTTTTCTGCTTCTTACAATCCGCTCGTTTGCAAGGCTCAAAGATCCAGCAAGCAGGAGTGACAATAGGTCTGGTGTAGGCACTGTGGTCTTTCACGGGCCAAAGGGGTCCTTGGGCGACAGGTAGCTTGGCCTAGTAGACTAAGGTGCTGGGTTTACCCACGGCTGCCAGGATGTATTTTAAACGTTGTGTGAATTGCGACTTTTTGTCTTCAAAGGGTTCCTAGGGATTGTGGCTCACTTTCTTTCTCACTGTCCACATCCATCAATGAGTCAACTGCTGCTTGCCTGCATCAAAAAGAAGAAATGGCAATCTTTCTGTTTGGTGCACAAAGTTGGCAGGTCATTCGAATCCAGCATTTGTCCTTTCCACCCATGTACTCATCACATGCAGATAGTGAAATAATAGGATCTGGAAATAGGTTTTACTTTTCTTCACTCGGAAGTGATACTCATCCTTAAATGTGATCTCAATCTATGTCCACCTCTCTGCTAATCACATTTAAGCACTACATTCTTACACTTATTCCCAATGAAAAGGGGCTCATATAAAATTGTGACATTTATTAAATGTATGATTAAAATGACTCTGGCCTAAGTGTTCTTCATATAGGAAGATGTTGAACACAGAATTCGGATACCTCAATGCTATTATGTGTTCAGATTGCCATGAATCACAATTTCCTTGTAGTGTTTTTCTTAATCTGCAACATTGTCCAACCAACATAAAATAAAATGGTAAGATTTTCTTTTTTTTTTTTTTGGTATATTCAAAAGGTCCAAATGACACATACTAAGCTTATTTTCAGAAAACATTAAAGGATTGAATTATGCAGACCAGTGTACAGTGTTAAGCCATACACTGATTTGCTCTTATGTGACACTTATTCTTTTACAAAGGATGTACATGAGAAAGTGTCAAGGTTCATGGCGAATAACGCTCGTCACACCTTGGGAGACAATGGTCCACCTCCTAATTGAATTATCAAGATAACATGCCACTGTTGAAAAGGAAAAAAAAAGGAATCTGAGCATATTAGCAGAAAGGACGTTTAATTTTTTTTCCCATTTGCACACAGATTTAACCACACATTTGCACACTTTTGTACCATTCGAGGAATCAGATCCTGTCCAAACGACAACACAAGTGAACATCGCATGCCTGGCATCCCAAAGTGTTTTTCTGCTTCTTACAATCCGCTCGTTTGCGAGGCTCAAAGATCCAGCAAGCAGGAGTGACAATAGGTCTGGTGTAGACACTGTGGTCTTTCACGGGCCAAAGGGGTCCTTGGGCGACAGGTAGCTTGGCCTAGTAGACTAAGGTGCTGGGTTTACCCACGGCTGCCAGGATGTATTTTAAACGTTGTGTGAATTGCGACTTTTTGTCTTCAAAGGGTTCCTAGGGATTGTGGCTCACTTTCTTTCTCACTGTCCACATCCATCAATGAGTCAACTGCTGCTTGCCTGCATCAAAAAGAAGAAATGGCAATCTTTCTGTTTGGTGCACAAAGTTGGCAGGTCATTCGAATCCAGCATTTGTCCTTTCCACCCATGTACTCATCACATGCAGATAGTGAAATAATAGGATCTGGAAATAGGTTTTTACTTTTTCCCACTCTGAAGTAATACTCATCCTTAAATGTGATCTCAATCTATGTCCACCTCTCTGCTAATCACATGCGAGCACGACATTCTTACCCCTATTCCCAATGAAAAGGGGCTCATATAAAATAATGCGGCATTTATTACATGTATGATTAAAAAAGACTTTGGCCTAACTGTCCTTAGGCTAGCTGAAAATGTGCATATAGGAAGATGTTGAACACAGAATTCGGATACCTCAATGCTATTATGTGTTCAGAGTGCCATTGATGAATGGGACTGAGGTATTAAAAAGGTAACAGTTAGCAGAGGATGGTTTCGATCCATCGACCTCTGGGTTATGGGCCCAGCACGCTTCCGCTGCGCCACTCTGCTCTCCGCAAGCAACTCACAGCTTGTGGCAAAGAGTGGCTCGGATCTACTCTTCTAGCTTTCAAATGGTGCTGGGAAACCCAGTGGGGTTCTTGTCAATATCAGATGAAGTTTCAATTGAATTTGAATTACAATGTAAAGGATTCAGTCAGAGACCATGCTCAGCTATCATGATAACAAAACAAGTGTTCAAGCCAGTGATCTCAAATGAAACCTAGACTTTTGTTTTGGTGACCATGTGTAGGCCAAATAATGAACGCACAAAAGTCATGGATGTATTTTGTTGGTGTTTTAATTATCTACGGGGTTTGACTTCAAAACGTGCTGCTGCAGTGTTAAAGAGCTGTGTTCCAGCATTTCTTCTCTTCAAGCATGTACTGACCACATGCAGATCTTGAAGTGAAAGGATTTTGAAATAGGTTTTACTTTTTCCCACTCTGAAGTAATACTCATCCTTATCTGTGATCTTAATCGATGTTCACCTCTCTGCTAATCACATGCGAGCACGACATTCTTACCCCTATTCCCAATGAAAAGGGGCTCATATAAAATTGTGACATTTATTAAATGTATGATTAAAATGACTCTGGCCTAAGTGTTCTTCATATAGGAAGATGTTGAACACAGAATTCGGATACCTCAATGCTATTATGTGTTCAGATTGCCATGAAGGAATCCTTGATCACAATTTCCTTGTAGTGTTTTTTCTTAATCTGCAACATTGTCCAACCAATATAAAATAAAATGGTAAGATTTTCTTTTTTTTTTTTTTTTTGGTATATTCAAAAGGTCTAAATGACACATACTAAGCTTATTTTCAGAAAACATTAAAGGACTGAATTATGCAGACCAGTGTACAGTGTTAAGCCATACACTGATTTGCTTTTATGTGACACTTTTTCTTTTACAAAGGATGTACATGAGAAAGTGTCAAGGTTCATGGCGAATAACGCTCTTCACACCTTGGGAGACAATGGTCCACCTCCTAATTGAATTATCAAGATAACATGCCACTGTTGAAAAGGAAAAAAAAAGGAATCTGAGGATACTAGCAGAAAGGACGTTTAATTTTTTTCCCATTTGCACACAGATTTAACCACACATTTGCACACTTTTGTACCATTCGAGAATCAGATCCTGTCCAAACGACAACACAAGTGAACATCGCATGCCTGGCATCCCAAAGTGTTTTTCTGCTTCTTACAATCCGCTCGTTTGCAAGGCTCAAAGATCCAGCAAGCAGGAGTGACAATAGGTCTGGTGTAGACACTGTGGTCTTTCACGGGCCAAAGGGGTCCTTGGGCGACAGGTAGCTTGGCCAAGTAGACTAAGGTGCTGGGTTTACCCACGGCTGCCAGGATGTATTTTAAACGTTGTGTGAATTGCGACTTTTTGTCTTCAAAGGGTTCCTAGGGATTGTGGCCTCCGTCTTTCATGCTGTCCACGTACATGCCTTTAGTGGCCTAAAGAGGC
>NC_060895.1:45069-50077 GCF_014805685.1 Silurus meridionalis | reverse complement strand
AATGCTATTATGTGTTCAGAGTGCCATTGATGAATGGGACTGAGGTATTAAAAGGTAACAGTTAGCAGAGGATGGTTTCGATCCATCGACCTCTGGGTTATGGGCCCAGCACGCTTCCGCTGCGCCACTCTGCTCTCCATAAGCAACCAAGGCGGGACTCACATCTTGTGGCAAGAGTGGCTCGGATCTCTTCTAGCTTTCAACGGTGCTGGGAAACCCAGTGGGGTTCTTGTCAATATCAGATGAAGTTTCAATTGAATTTGAATTACAATGTAAAGGATTCAGTCAGAGACCATGCTCAGCTATCATGATAACAAAACAAGTGTTCAAGCCAGTGATCTCAAATGAAACCTAGATTTTGTTTTGGTGACCATGTGTAGGCCAAATAATGAGCAGCAAAAGTCATGGATGTATTTTGTTGGTGTTTTAATTATCTACGGGGTTGACTTCAAAACGTGCTGCTGCAGTGTTAAAGAGCTGTGTTCCAGCATTTCTTCTCTTCAAGCATGTACTGACCACATGCAGATCTTGAAGTGAAAGGATTTTGAAATAGGTTTTACTTTTCTTCACTCGGAGTGATACTCATCCTTATCTGTGATCTTAATCGATGTTTACCTCTCTGCTAATCACATTTAAGCACTACATTCTTACACTTATTCCCAATGAAAGGTGGCTCATATAAAATTGTGACATTTATTAAATGTATGATTAAAAATGACTCTGGCCTAAGTGTTCTTCATATAGGAAGATACTGCACACAAGAATCTGATACCTTCATGGCATTATGTGTTCAGATTGGCATGAAGGAATCCTTGATCACAATTTCCTTGTAGTGTTTTTTCTTAATCTGCAACATTGTCCAACCAATATAAAATCAGAAAACATTAAAGGACTGAATTATGCAGACCAGTGTACAGTGTAAAGCCATACACTGATTTGCTTTTATGTGACACTTTTTCTTTTACAAAGGATGTACATGAGAAAGTGTCAAGGTTCATGGCGAATAACGCTCTTCACATCTTGGGAGACAATGGTCCACCTCCTAATTGAATTATCAAGATAACATGCCACTGTTGAAAAGGAAAAAAAAAGGAATCTGAGGATACTAGCAGAAAGGACGTTTAATTTTTTTTCCCATTTGCACTTTATTTACACACAGATTTAACCACACATTTGCACACTTTTGTACCATTCGAGGAATCAGATCCTGTACAAACGACAACACAAGTGAACATCGCATGCCTGGCATCCCAAAGTGTTTTTCTGCTTCTTACAATCCGCTCGTTTGCGAGGCTCAAAGATCCAGCAAGCAGGAGTGACAATAGGTCTGGTGTAGGCACTGTGGTCTTTCACGGGCCAAAGGGGTCCTTGGCGACAGGTAGCTTGGCCAAGTAGATTAAGGTGCTGGGTTTACCCACGGCTGCCAGGATGTATTTTAAGCGTTGTGTGAATTGCGACTTTTTGTCTTCATAGGTTTCCTAGGGATTGTGGCTCACTTTCTTTTTCACTGTCCATTACTTGCCTCCAGTGTGCTCAAGAGCCCAACTAAGACAAAAAAGCAAAATGGACCATCGGCAGAAGACACAAGTGTGCCGCTATCTATAAACCTTGGCCCATCTCGTGACACACTGCACCCCTCTTTTTGTGCGCGATAAAGAAAAGCCCTCGTTTCTTCAGCAGTGCCGTCAGTCTCTTTATCGGACGAGGTGGCCGAGAGGTTAAGGCGATGGACTGCTAATCCATTGTGCTTTGCAGCGTGGGTTCGAGTCCCACCCTCGTCGCCGGTTGAATCTTAGTCGCCGATTTGCAACTACTTCTGGCTATTTTTGCTATTTCTATCACAAGGCTTCAGGATATAATCTGTCTCAGTAAAGCCATACTTGACTGTTTAGAGGACTTACTGAAGCTGTGGTCACATGTTGCGACTTCTTGCCTCCAAAGGCTTCCCTAGGGATTGTGGCCTCCGTCTTTCATGCTGTCCACGTACATGCCTTTAGTGGCCTAAAGAGGCCAATTGAGACAACAAACCAAAATGTACTATTGGCAGAAAGGCAAAGTGTGCCGTTACCTTTAGAGGAATTTCCCGAAGCTGTATTTGTTGCTGTCTATTTTGCAAAGGTTGTCTGTTTCCATGATGGATCGTCGCAGCTGTGGCAAAACGACAGTGGCAAAAAAAACTTGCGTCTGAATCCTGTTATTATATGTGGATGATTGTTGACAATCAGAGGGCAATGCAATGGACTACCAATTCAGCACAGCCTGTTGTGTGTTTTTGTATCACTTTGTTCTCGAGCAAAAGTCATTTGTTAAGCCTGTTTGGGGCATGACGCTGACGTTATGGGTGGCTGCGACAGCATCTCCTCAACAAGCTGGCGGTCTCATCTCGGCCTCTCTACTGGTAGCGTGGCCGGCGGTCTAAGCGCTGGATTAAGGCTCCAGTCTCTTTGGGCGTGGGTTCGAATCCCACCGCTGCCACGTTATAATTTTGGTCAAATACAGTAGATCTCCTTCCGTTAATACTGCAGATGTTGATCAGCGGGTCCAAAGCCTAGATCCGTCGAGATCGAGGGTCGCTGTAAATGCTAGTCAAAAAGTGCTCGTTTCAGCTTTATGTTAAACAGTCTCACGAGCTCTTGTCAAATAGAATACAAAGGTTATCCTGCACTGCACACAGTTTTTCTTTCAGTTTGTCAAGTTTAGCCTTTTTAGTCAAAAAGTAATGATTTGCATGTATTTCTCCGAACAACCAGATAGGTCCAAGACACACATACTAAGCTTATTTTCAGAAAACAATAAAGGACTGATTATGCAGATCAGTGTACTCTGTTTACAACATTGTTGTGATATCTGTCCTTTTCACTTGTTCACATTATGCAATACACTGATTTACTTTTAGGTGACAACTTTTCTTTCACAAACGCTGTAAATCAGAGAGTGTCATGGTTCATCAATGAGCCATCTCCTAATTGACTTATGAAGATAAAATGCCACCATACAAACGAAAAAATAAGGAATCTGAGGATACTAGCAGATAAGACATTGCATTCTTTTCCCTTTGCACTGTATTTACACACAGGTTTAGCCACACAGTTGCACACTTTTGTGCCATTCCTGGAACCTGATTTTGTTCAAATGAGAGACCATGCTTAGCTATCATGATAACAAAACAAGTGTTCAAGCCAGTGATGTCAAATGAAAGCTAGACTGGTGTGTCACAGCGAGGTTTCAACTATTTTTGTCCAAAGACATGCTCAAGCATTTGGTAGAGTTTTCGATATTCAATGAAATTTTGCCAAAATATTTCAATATCAAACTAGCAGCAGAAGACTTGAGCATTATCCAAGCAAACTGTAGAATCGAACAGAGTCAGCATGTTGAATATTTTTCGCTCATGTTTTTTCAGTATCAACTCAACAAGTCTCCCCTGCATGGGCACAGTTCAGAAAATCTGAGCAACAAGGTACACATCTGTCAGAAGTGGGATTCAAACCCACACCTCCAGAGGAGACTGCGACCGGAACATCCTGACCAGCCAGGGTTTGATGCCTCTTGCCTTGGTGACCATTGTCTAGGTCATATGTTGAACACGCAAATGTAGAAGACGTATTTTGTTCGTGGTTTAATTATCTACGTGGATGACTTTAAATTGTTCTGTTGCAGTGTTAAAGAGCTGTGTTCTGGCGGGACAATCTGTGGGGAATTTGTAAGACACTAAGATCACAAATGTAGTAGGCATGATTTTAACATGGCGCAGGGACACCCCAACGGATATTAGGTCCGGCACCTTATCCTCTCAGCCTTGATTATGGAAGGTTTTCCACATCCATCAATGAGTCAACTGCTGCTTGCCTGCATCAAAAAGAAGAAATGGCAATCTTTCTGTTTGGTGCACAAAGTTGGCAGGTCATTCGAATCCAGCATTTGTCCTTTTCACCCATGTACTCATCACATGCAGATAGTGAAATAATAGGATCTGGAAATAGGTTTTTACTTTTCCCACTCTGAAGTAATACTCATCCTTAAATGTGATCTCAATCTATGTCCACCTCTCTGCTAATCACATGCGAGCACGACATTCTTACCCTATTCCCAATGAAAAGGGCTCATATAAAATAATGTGGCATTTATTACATGTATGATTAAAAAAGACTTTGGCCTAACTGTCCTTAGGCTAGCTGAAAATGTGCATATAGGAAGATGTTGAACACAGAATTCGGATACCTCAATGCTATTATGTGTTCAGAGTGCCATTGATGAATGGGACTGAGGTATTAAAAGGTAACAGTTAGCAGAGGATGGTTTTGATCCATCGACCTCTGGGTTATGGGCCCAGCACGCTTCGCTGCGCCACTCTGCTCTCCGCAAGCAACCAAGACGGGACTCACATCTTGTGGCAAGAGTGGCTCGGATCTACTCTTCTAGCTTTCAAACGGTGCTGGAAACCCAGTGGGGTTCTTGTCAATATCAGATGAAGTTTCAATTGAATTTGAATTACAATGTAAAGGATTCAGTCAGAGACCATGCTCAGCTATCATGATAACAAAACAAGTGTTCAAGCCAGTGATCTCAAATGAAACCTAGATTTTGTTTTGGTGACCATGTGTAGGCCAAATAATGAGCAGCAAAAGTCATGGATGTATTTTGTTGGTGTTTTAATTATCTACGGGTTGACTTCAAAACGTGCTGCTGCAGTGTTAAAGAGCTGTGTTCCAGCATTTCTTCTCTTCAAGCATGTACTGACCACATGCAGATCTTGAAGTGAAAGGATTTTGAAATAGGTTTTACTTTTCTTCACTCGGAAGTGATACTCATCCTTATCTGTGATCTTAATCGATGTTTACCTCTCTGCTAATCACATTCTCTCTCTCTCTCTCTCTCTCTCTCTCTCTTTAAAAGCATTCACTGCACAACGCCAGTGCTTCAACTTGAAACTTCATTGGGTTGTTTTCAAATGAGCAACCGCTGTCATTATTTAATTCATTATTTAATGAATTAAACAATTTATTGA
>NC_060895.1:37952-44969 GCF_014805685.1 Silurus meridionalis | reverse complement strand
CGGTCGCGCGTGTTCGATCCCCGTAAGGGCCATTCTGGTTTTGATTATTCTTAATAAGATCTTTTTCTGACAGTTAATCTGTTGCTTCGTTGCGCCTCATGTGGCGCTACATTAGGGAAAAGAATTACACTTTGGATTCCAAAAGAAGCAGAACATACAATCAACACTAGCACCGAAATAACTAGTCTTCTGGACTGCACTGGAGAATGCGGGCATCGATCCCGCTACCTCTATCTGAAACAAGCGCTCTACCATTTGAGCTAATTCCTCAACACAGAGCTTCACATACAGGTCTGTGGAATTGACTGGTGTAAGACCATTGGTAGGTGATCTTTGTAGCTTCTGAAAAAATATACTACTTAAACTCATCCCTATGTGCACTGGAAAAGTAGTCTCACTCTTCAGATGCATATTTCACAAATGCTTGAGACACCTCAGTTGCTTTGTTGCGCCTAATTTGCCGCTACATTAGGGAAAAGAATCACACTTTGAATTCCAAAAGATGCAGAACTTACAATCAACACTAGCACCAAAATAGCTAGTCTTCAGGACTGCACTGGAGAATGCGGGCATGGATCTAGCTACCGCTCGCATGCTACGGGAGCGCTCTACCATTTGAGCTAATTCCAGTGCAACACAGCTGTTCACATACAGGTCTGTGGAATTGAAACACGGTGTAAGACCAGGGGTAGGTGATCTTCGTTGCTTCTGAAAAAATTATACTACTTAAACTCATCCCTAGGTGCACTACATGATGTACTGATGTAGTGCAAAAGTTTTCTAAACTTTTTTAGTATTAGTAGTATGACAAGCTGCATTTTATTGTCTTTTTGTTTCATGAAGTAAAAAAGTCAGGCTGATAAGGGAACAACGGCTTATCTAATATAAGTAATAACATGAGCTGACTTAGTTAGTGGGTGTTCCCCAATGTTAAATACAACTCTATCCAGATAAAAAAGGATAAAAATATTGTAAGCATTGTAATCAAATTGCTGTTGGATAAGTGGATTAAAATCCATGGGGACATAATAACCTTGAGCGAAATAGTAATTTTGCTTGCCACAATCTCTTCAACTAAAAAAAATAACTAGCCTTGTTGGAGTAGATAACAGCACATACTTTTTAAGGAAAGGTCAAATGTTTGAATGTCCACCATATACAAGGTGAAAATGTACAATATGCAATAGGGGTAAAAATTTACGGTTTGGGGGAAGTACAGTTAGGGGGAAGAAACACAAGACAAAATTGCTTGTTGTTTTTTAATTAAAGTAGTTTTTATTAACATTTGTGTTCATCAACATTTAAACAATATATAATAATATTTTAGAATAGGGAATAGGGGTAAGAATGTTGTGCTCGCATGTGATTAGCAGAGAGGTGGACATAGATTGAGATCACATATAAGGATGAGTTTCACTTCAGAGTGGGAAAAGTAAAACCTATTTCCAAATCCTATTACTTCACTATCTGCATGTGATGAGTACATGGGTGAAAAGGACAAATGCTGGATTCGAATGACCTGCCAACTTTGTGCACCAAACAGAAAGATTGCAAGCACCAGTTGACTCATTGGTGTATGTGCATGGGTCATGGAAAACTTTCCATAATCAAGGCTGGGAGGATAAGGTGACGGACCTAATATCTGTTGGGGTCTCCCTGCACCATGTTAAAATCATGCCTACTACATTTGTGATCTTAGTGGTGTCTTACAAATTCCCCACAGATTGTTCCGCCAGAACACAGCGCTTTAACACTGCAGCAGAACTATTTCATAGATAATTAAACCGCGAAATAAATACGTCTTCTACATTTGCGTGTTCAACATATGACCTAGACAATGGTCACCAAGGCAAGAGGCATCACGCCCTGGCTGTCAGGATGGCCGAGCGGTCTAAGGCGCGTTCAGGTCGCAGTCTCCTCTGGAGGCGTGGGTTCGAATCCCACTTCTGACAGATGTCTACCTAGTTGGTCACAATGAACTGAGCCCATGGAGGGGAGACTTGTTGAGTTGATACTGGAAAAACATGAGAGAAACTATTTAACATGCTGACTCTGTTCGAATTCTACTGTTTGCTTGGATAATGCTCAAGTCTGCTTGTTTGATATTGAAAAATTTTGCCAAAATCTCGTGGATCTAGGCTTTGGACCCGCTGATCAACATCTGCAGAATTAACGGAAGGAGATCTACTGTATTTGACCAAAATTATAAAGTGGCAGCGGTGCCAAAGAGACTGGAGCCTTAATCCAGCGCCTTAGACCCGCTACCAGTAGCGGAGATGGCCAGCTTGTGGAGGAGATGCTCGCAGCCGGCCATAACGTCAGCGGCAAGCAAACACACGCTTTACAAAAGACTTTTGCTCGAGAACAAAGTGATACAAAAACACACAACAGGCTGTGCAGAATTGGTGGTCCATTGCATTGCCCTCTGATTGTCAACAATCATCCACATATAATAACAGGATTTAGATGCAAGTTTTTTTTGCCACTGTCATTTTGCCACAGCTGCAACGATCCATCGTGAAACAGACAACCTTTGCAAAATAGACCGGAAATTCCTCTAAAGGTAACGCACACTTGCGTCTTCTGCCAATGGTAAATTTTGGTTTGTTGTCTAAGTTGGCCTCTTGAGGCCACTGAAGGCATGTACGTGGACAGCAAGAAAGACGGGGCCACAATCCTAGGGAAGCCTTTGGAGGCAAGAAGTCACAATGCTTACGCAAATCTCTCAGCTTCAGAAATTCCTCTAAACAGTCAAGTATGGCTTTACTGAGAAGCATTATATCCTAAAGCCCTGTGATAGAAATAGCAAAAGAGCCACAAGTTGTTGCAAATCGGTGACAAAGACACAACTGCAAAGCACAATGGATTAGCAGTCCATCGCCTAACCTCCGTCCGATAAAGAGAGGCACTGTACATTTGCTTTTTGTCTTAGTTGGGCTCTTGAGCCGTAAGTGGACAGTGAGAAAGAAAATCCCTAGGAAACCTTTGATGACCAAAGTCGCAATTCACACAACCTTTAATACTCCTGGCAGCCGTGGGTAAACCCAGCACCTCAGTCTACTTGGCCAAGCTACCTACCCCTTTGGCCCGTGAAAGAGCACAATGCCTACACCAGACCTATTGTCACTCCTGCTTGCTGGATCTTTGTGCCTTAGCAAGCGGATTGTAAACAGAAAAACACTTTGGAATGCCAGGCACGCGATGTTCACTTGTGTTGTCGTTTGTACAGGATCTGATTCTCGAATGGTACAAAAGTGTGCAAATGTGTGGTTAAATCTGTGTGTAAATAAAGTGCAAAAGGAAAAAAATGAAACGTCCTTTCTGTTAGTATCCTCAGATTCCTTTTTATTTCCTTTCCTACAGTGGCATGTTATCTTGATAATTCAATTAGGAGGTGGACCATTGTCTCCCAAGGTGTGAAGAGCATTATTCGCCATAAACGTGACACTTTCTCATGTACAGCCATTGTGAAAGAAAAAGTGTCACATAAAAGCAAATCAGTGTATGGCTTTACACTGTACACTGGTCTGCATAATCCAGTCCTTTAATGCTTTCTAAAAAATAAGCTTAGTATGTGTCATTTGGACCTTTTGAATATACAAAAAAAAAAATCCTACCATTTTATTTCATATTGGTCGGACAATTTTGCAGATTAAGAAAAAGCTCTACAGGAAATTGTGATCAAGGATTCCATCATGGCAATCTGAACACATAATGCCATGAAGGTATCAAATGTTTGCGTGCAATATCTTCCTATATGCACATTTTTAGCTGGCCTAAGAACACTTAGGCCAGAGTCATTTTTAATCATACATTCAATAAATGTCACAATTTTATATAAGCCACCTTTCATTGGGAATAAGTGTAAAATGTAGTGTTTAAATGTGATTAGCAGAGAGGTGAACATCGATTAAGATCACAGATAAGAACACTGCAGCGAAGTCAAGTAGATAATTAAAACGGCAACAACATACATCCATGACTTTTTGTCATTTTTTACCTACACATGGTCACCAAAACAAATGTCTAGGTTTCATTTAAAATTACTGGCTTGAACACTTGTTTTGTTATCATGATGGCTGAGCATCGTCTCTGATTGAATCCTTTACATTGTAATTCAAATTCAATTGAAACTTCATCTGATATTGACAAGAACCCCACTGGGTTTCCCAGCACCGTTTGGAAGCTAGAAGAGTAGATCCGAGCCACTCTTTGCCACAAGATGCAGTCCGTCTTGGTTAATAAGATCCTTTTCTGACAGTTAATCTGTTGTACGTTGCGCCTCATGTGGCGCTACATTAGGGAAAAGAATTACACTTTGAATTCCAAAAGAAGCAGAACATACAATCAACACTAGCACCGAAATAACTAGTCTTCTGGACTGCACTGGAGAATCGGGCATCGATCCGCTACCTCTCGCATGCTAAGCGACGCTCTACCATTTGAGCTAATTCCTCCAACAGGCGCTTCACATACAGGTCTGTGGAATTGAAACACGGTGTAAGACCAGGGTAGTGATCTTTGTAGCTTCTGAAAAATTATACTACTTAAACTCATCCCTATGTGCACTGGAAAAGTAGTCTCACTCTTCAGATGCATATTTCACAAATGACTAGATGATATCTGTGGCTTCTCTCAGTTAAAGCTACCCTGTCTCACCAATGGGGTCCATGCACTACTTCATCTTTCTAAGAGGCTTGAGTCACCAAGAATTGTTTGTGTTACTGATTGGGTAGAAGTGGTCAATTAAAGTGGATATGTTAGATTCTGCATAGTTAGGAGAGGTCTTTATGGATAATACTGAAATGTTGAGCCCCATTAAAACATATAGGAATTGCTGACCTTCGGGGCTTGCAGCCATTAATGCCTGCTAAGATCCTTGGACTAATTCCATAGAAAAGGTCTGTAATCTGCATGATGGGAGTTTGACCCATAAGAATTTCATGTGAAATGCTTTCTTCAACGCTTCCATTTGTGTCATTTCACCACAGCTACATTGTCTCCTTGGTTTAGAAGAGTGTTTTGTACTCTGCATGGTGAGTGATTTATAACTCCCATGTGTAAAAATGTGACTAGGAGACCTACTAGTTCCTGAACTGTTAATGATACTCAAACCTACAGCAATCCATCCAAGCAACACTGGCGAACCTGTCGCTTGTCGGACGAGTGCCTATGGAGGAGGCACTTGTCGTGTTGGCGGTTAGCTCAGTTGGTTAGATGTGAAATTAATAACCAAGGTCGCGGGTTGATCCCGCACGGCCATTCTGGTGATGAAAGCATAAGATCCTTTTCTGACAGTTGCTTTTGTTGTCATGTGGCGCTACATTAGGAAAAGAATTACACTTTGAATTCCAAAAGAAGCAGAACATACAATCAACACTAGCACGAAATAACTAGTCTTCAGGACTTCACTGGAGAATGGGAATCGATCCGCTACCTCTTCTATGCTAAGCGCTCTACCATTTGAGCTAATTTCCTGCAACACAGCTGTTCACATACAGGTCTGTGGAATTGAAACACGGTGTAAGACCAGGAGTAGTTGATCTTGTAGCTTCTGAAAAATTATACTACGTAAACTCATCCCTATGTGCACTGGACAAGTAGTCTCACTCTTCAGATCCATATTTCACAAATGACTAGATGATATCTGTGGCTTCTCTCAGTTTAAGCTACCCTGTCTCACCAATTGGGGTCCATGCACTACTTCATCTTTCTAAGAGGCTTGAGACACCTCAGTTGCTTGTTTCTAATTTGCCGCTACATTAGGGAAAAGAATTACACTTTGAATTCCAAAAGAAGCAGAACTTACAATCAACACTAGCACCAAAATAGCTAGTCTTCAGGACTGCACTGGAGAATGCGGCATTGATCCGCTACCTCGCATGCTGCGGCGCTACCATTTGAGCTAATTCCAGTGCAACACAGCTGTTCACATACAGGTCTGTGGAATTGAAACACGGTGTAAGACCAGGGTAGGTGATGCTTCTGAAAAATTATACTTAAACTCATCCCTAGGTGCACTACATGATGTACTGATGTGCAAAAGTTTTCTAAACTTTTTTAGTATTAGTAGTATGACAAGCTGCATTTTATTGTCTTTTTGTTTCATGAAGTAAAAGTCAGGCTGATAAGGAACAACGGCTTATCTAATATAAGTAATAACATGAGCTGACTTAGTTAGTGGGTGTTCCCCAATGTTAAATACAACTCCAGATAAAAAGGATAAAATATTGTAAGCATTGTAATCAAATTGTTGTAGGATAAGTGGATTAAAATCCATGGGGACATAATAACCTTGAGCGGAAATAGTAATTTTGCTTGCACAATCTCTTCAACTAAAAAAAATAACTAGCCTTGTTGGAGTAGATAACAGCACATACTTTTTAAGGAAAGGTCAAATGTTTGAATGTCCACCATATACAAGGTGAAAATGTACAATGCAATAGGGTAAAATTTACGGTTTGGGGAAGTACAGTTAGGGGAAGAAACACAAGACAAAATTGCTTGTTGTTTTAATTAAAGTAGTTTTTTTATTAACATTTGTGTTCATCAACATTTAAACAATATATAATAATATTTTAGAATAGGAATAGGGGTAAGAATGTTGTGCTCGCATGTGATTAGCAGAGAGGTGGACATAGATTGAGATCACATATAAGGATGAGTTTCACTTCAGAGTGGGAAAAGTAAAACCTATTTCCAAATCCTATTACTTCACTATCTGCATGTGATGAGTACATGGGTGAAAAGGACAAATGCTGGATTCGAATGACCTGCCAACTTTGTGCACCAAACAGAAAGATTGCCATTGGTTTCTTTTGATGCAGGCAAGCACCAGTTGACTCATTGGTGTATGATGTGTAACCCAGAGTCAAATAACAAATAGTAAATCAGTAAGGATACTGAATAAACAGGAAATGAGAATGTGCATGCACGTGTTTTGAAGGGTTTTACACAACATACGTTTGTTAACAACAAAAGGCATAAAAGTGCACCTACTAACAGCAGAGATTCACC
>NC_060895.1:0-37852 GCF_014805685.1 Silurus meridionalis | reverse complement strand
GACCATTGTCTCCCAAGATGTGAAGAGCGTTATTCGCCATGAACCTTGACACTTTCTCATGTACATCCTTTGTAAAAGAAAAAGTGTCACATAAAAGCAAATCAGTGTATGGCTTAACACTGTACACTGGTCTGCATAATTCAGTCCTTTAATGTTTTCTGAAAATAAGCTTAGTATGTGTCATTTGGACCTTTTGAATATACCAAAAAAGAAAAAGAAAATCTTACCATTTTATTTTATATTGGTTGGACAATGTTGCAGATTAAGAAAAAACACTACAAGGAAATTGTGATCAAGGATTCCTTCATGGCAATCTGAACACATAATGCCATGAAGGTATCAGATTCTTGTGTGCAGTATCTTCCTATATGAAGAACACTTAGGCCAGAGTCATTTTTAATCATACATTTAATAAATGTCACAATTTTATATGAGCCACCTTTCATTGGGAATAAGTGTAAGAATGTAGTGCTTAAATGTGATTAGCAGAGAGGTAAACATCGATTAAGATCACAGATAAGGATGAGTATCACTTCCGAGTGAAGAAAAGTAAAACCTATTTCAAAATCCTTTCACTTCAAGATCTGCATGTGGTCAGTACATGCTTGAAGAGAAGAAATGCTGGAACACAGCTCTTTAACACTGCAGCAGCACGTTTTGAAGTCAAACCCCGTAGATAATTAAAACACCAACAAAATACATCCATGACTTTTGCGCGTTCATTATTTGGCCTACACATGGTCACCAAAACAAAATCTAGGTTTCATTTGAGATCACTGGCTTGAACACTTGTTTTGTTATCATGATAGCTGAGCATGGTCTCTGACTGAATCCTTTACATTGTAATTCAAATTCAATTGAAACTTCATCTGATATTGACAAGAACCCCACTGGGTTTCCCAGCACCGTTTGAAAGCTAGAAGAGTAGATCCGAGCCACTCTTTGCCACAAGATGTGAGTTGCTTGCGGAGAGCAGAGTGGCGCAGCGGAAGCGTGCTGGGCCCATAACCCAGAGGTCGATGGATCGAAACCATCCTCTGCTAACTGTTACTTTTTAATACCTCAGTCCCATTCATCAATGGCACTCTGAACACATAATAGCATTGAGGTATCCGAATTCTGTGTTCAACATCTTCCTATATGCACATTTTCAGCTAGCCTAAGGACAGTTAGGCCAAAGTCTTTTTTAATCATACATGTAATAAATGCCGCATTATTTTATATGAGCCCCTTTTCATTGGGAATAGGGGTAAGAATGTCGTGCTCGCATGTGATTAGCAGAGAGGTGGACATAGATTGAGATCACATTTAAGGATGAGTATTACTTCAGAGTGGGAAAAAGTAAAAACCTATTTCCAGATCCTATTATTTCACTATCTGCATGTGATGAGTACATGGGTGGAAAGGACAAATGCTGGATTCGAATGACCTGCCAACTTTGTGCACCAAACAGAAAGATTGCCATTTCTTCTTTTTGATGCAGGCAAGCAGCAGTTGACTCATTGATGGATGTGGAAAACCTTCCATAATCAAGGCTGAGAGGATAAGGTGACGGACCTAATATCCGTTGGGGTGTCCCTGCGCCATGTTAAAATCATGCCTACTACATTTGTGATCTTAGTGTCTTACAAATTCCCCACAGATTGTTCCGCCAGAACACAGCTCTTTAACACTGCAACAGAACTATTTAAAGTCATCCACGTAGATAATTAAAACACCAACAAAATACATCCATGACTTTTGCGTTCATTATTTGGCCTACACATGGTCACCAAAACAAAATCTAGGTTTCATTTGAGATCACTGGCTTGAACACTTGTTTTGTTATCATGATAGCTAAGCATGGTCTCTCATTTGAACAAAATCAGGTTCCAGGAATGGCACAAAAGTGTGCAACTGTGTGGCTAAACCTGTGTGTAAATACAGTGCAAAGGGAAAAGAATGCAATGTCTTATCTGCTAGTATCCTCAGATTCCTTATTTTTCGTTTGTATGGTGGCATTTTATCTTCATAAGTCAATTAGGAGATGGCTCATTGATGAACCATGACACTCTCTGATTTACAGCGTTTGTGAAAGAAAAGTTGTCACCTAAAAGTAAATCAGTGTATTGCATAATGTGAACAAGTGAAAAGGACAGATATCACAACAATGCTGTACAGAGTACACTGATCTGCATAATCAGTCCTTTATTGTTTTCTGAAAATAAGCTTAGTATGTGTGTCTTGGACCTATCTGGTTGTTCGAGAAATACATGCAAATCATTACTTTTGACTAAAAAGGCTAAACTTGACAAACTGAAAGAAAAACTGTGTGCAGTGCAGGATAACCTTTGTATTCTATTTGACAAGAGCTCGTGAGACTGTTTAACATAAAGCTGAAACGAGCACTTTTTGACTAGCATTTACAGCGACCCTCGATCTCGACGGATCTAGGCTTTGGACCCGCTGATCAACATCTGCAGTATTAACGGAAGGAGATCTACTGTATTTGACCAAAATTATAACGTGGCAGCGGTGGGATTCGAACCCACGCCTCCAAAGAGACTGGAGCCTTAATCCAGCGCCTTAGACCGCTCGGCCACGCTACCAGTAGCGAGGCCGGGAGATGAGACCGCCAGCTTGTGGAGGAGATGCTGTCGCAGCCACCCATAACGTCAGTGTCATGCCCCAAACAGGCTTAACAAATGACTTTTGCTCGAGAACAAAGTGATACAAAAACACACAACAGGCTGTGCTGAATTGGTAGTCCATTGCATTGCCCTCTGATTGTCAACAATCATCCACATATAATAACAGGATTCAGACGCAAGTTTTTTTTGCCACTGTCGTTTTGCCACAGCTGCGACGATCCATTATGGAAACAGACAACCTTTGCAAAATAGACAGCAACAAATACAGCTTCGGGAAATTCCTCTAAAGGTAACGGCACACTTGCGTCTTCTGCCAATAGTACATTTTGGTTTGTTGTCTCAATTGGCCTCTTTAGGCCACTAAAGGCATGTACGTGGACAGCATGAAAGACGGAGGCCACAATCCCTAGGGAAGCCTTTGGAGGCAAGAAGTCGCAACGCTTACGCAAACTTTACAGCTTCAGTAAGTCCTCTAAACAGTCAAGTATGGCTTTACTGAGACAGATTATATCCTGAAGCCTTGTGATAGAAATAGCAAAAATAGCCAGAAGTAGTTGCAAATCGGCGACTAAGATTCAACCGTGCGACGAGGGTGGGACTCGAACCCACGCGTGCAAAGCACAATGGATTAGCAGTCCATCGCCTTAACCTCTCGGCCACCTCGTCCGATAAAGAGACCTGACGGCACTGCTGAAGAAACGAGGGGCTTTTCTTTTATTGCGCACAAAGAGGGTGCAGTGTGTCACGAGATGGGCCAAGGTTTATAGATAGCGGCACACTTGTGTCTTCTGCCGATGGTACATTTTGCTTTTTTGTCTTAGTTGGGCTCTTGAGCCCACTGGAGGCAAGTAAGTGGACAGTGAGAAAGAAGGTGAGCCACAATCCCTAGGGAAGCCTTTGGAGGCAAGAAGTCGCAACGCTTACGCAAACTTTACAGCTTCAGTAAGTCCTCTAAACAGTCAAGTATGGCTTTACTGAGACAGATTATATCCTGAAGCCTTGTGATAGAAATAGCAAAAATAGCCAGAAGTAGTTGCAAATCGGCGACTAAGATTCAACCGTGCGACGAGGGTGGGACTCGAACCCACGCGTGCAAAGAGACTGGAGCCTTAATCCAGCGCCTTAGACCGCTCGGCCACGCTACCAGTAGCGAGGCCGGAGATGAGACCGCCAGCTTGTGGAGGAGATGCTGTCGCAGCCACCCATAACGTCAGCGTCATGCCCCAAACAGGCTTAACAAATGACTTTTGCTCGAGAACAAAGTGATACAAAAACACACAACAGGCTGTGCTGAATTGGTAGTCCATTGCATTGCCCTCTGATTGTCAACAATCATCCACATATAATAACAGGATTCAGACGCAAGTTTTTTTTGCCACTGTCGTTTTGCCACAGCTGCGACGATCCATCATGGAAACAGACAACCTTTGCAAAATAGACAGCAACAAATACAGCTTCGGGAAATTCCTCTAAAGGTAACGGCACACTTGCGTCTTCTGCCAATAGTACATTTTGGTTTGTTGTCTCAATTGGCCTCTTTAGGCCACTAAAGGCATGTCGTGGACAGCATGAAAGACGGAGGCCACAATCCCTAGGGAAGCCTTTGGAGGCAAGAAGTCGCAACGCTTACGCAAACTTTACAGCTTCAGTAAGTCCTCTAAACAGTCAAGTATGGCTTTACTGAGACAGATTATATCCTGAAGCCTTGTGATAGAAATAGCAAAAATAGCCAGAAGTAGTTGCAAATCGGCGACTAAGATTCAACCGTGCGACGAGGGTGGGACTCGAACCCACGCGTGCAAAGCACAATGGATTAGCAGTCCATCGCCTTAACCTCTCGGCCACCTCGTCCGATAAAGAGACCTGACGGCACTGCTGAAGAAACGAGGGGCTTTTCTTTTATTGCGCACAAAGAGGGGTGCAGTGTGTCACGAGATGGGCCAAGGTTTATAGATAGCGGCACACTTGTGTCTTCTGCCGATGGTACATTTTGCTTTTTTGTCTTAGTTGGGCTCTTGAGCCCACTGGAGGCAAGTAAGTGGACAGTGAGAAAGAAGGTGAGCCACAATCCCTAGGAAACCTTTAAAGACAAAAAGTCGCAATTCACACAACGTTTAAAATACATCCTGGCAGCCGTGGGTAAACCCAGCACCTTAATCTACTTGGCCAAGCTACCTGTCGGCCAAGGACCCCTTTGGCCCGTGAAAGACCACAGTGCCTACACCAGACCTATTGTCACTCCTGCTTGCTGGATCTTTGAGCCTTGCAAACGAGCGGATTGTAAGAAGCAGAAAAACACTTTGGGATGCCAGGCATGCGATGTTCACTTGTGTTGTCGTTTGTACAGGATCTCGAATGGTACAAAAGTGTGCAAATGTGTGGTTAAATCTGTGTGTAAATAAAGTGCAAATGGGAAAAAAAATTAAACGTCCTTTCTGCTAGTATCCTCAGATTCCTTTTTTTTTCCTTTTCAACAGTGGCATGTTATCTTGATAATTCAATTAGGAGGTGGACCATTGTCTCCCAAGATGTGAAGAGCGTTATTCGCCATGAACCTTGACACTTTCTCATGTACATCCTTTGTAAAAGAAAAAGTGTCACATAAAAGCAAATCAGTGTATGGCTTAACACTGTACACTGGTCTGCATAATTCAGTCCTTTAATGTTTTCTGAAAATAAGCTTAGTATGTGTCATTTGGACCTTTTGAATATACCAAAAAAGAAAAAGAAAATCTTACCATTTTATTTTATATTGGTTGGACAATGTTGCAGATTAAGAAAAAACACTACAAGGAAATTGTGATCAAGGATTCCTTCATGGCAATCTGAACACATAATGCCATGAAGGTATCAGATTCTTGTGTGCAGTATCTTCCTATATGAAGAACACTTAGGCCAGAGTCATTTTTAATCATACATTTAATAAATGTCACAATTTTATATGAGCCACCTTTCATTGGGAATAAGTGTAAGAATGTAGTGCTTAAATGTGATTAGCAGAGAGGTAAACATCGATTAAGATCACAGATAAGGATGAGTATCACTTCCGAGTGAAGAAAAGTAAAACCTATTTCAAAATCCTTTCACTTCAAGATCTGCATGTGGTCAGTACATGCTTGAAGAGAAGAAATGCTGGAACACAGCTCTTTAACACTGCAGCAGCACGTTTTGAAGTCAACCCCGTAGATAATTAAAACACCAACAAAATACATCCATGACTTTTGCGCGTTCATTATTTGGCCTACACATGGTCACCAAAACAAAAATCTAGGTTTCATTTGAGATCACTGGCTTGAACACTTGTTTTGTTATCATGATAGCTGAGCATGGTCTCTGACTGAATCCTTTACATTGTAATTCAAATTCAATTGAAACTTCATCTGATATTGACAAGAACCCCACTGGGTTTCCCAGCACCGTTTGAAAGCTAGAAGAGTAGATCCGAGCCACTCTTTGCCACAAGATGTGAGTTGCTTGCGGAGAGCAGAGTGGCGCAGCGGAAGCGTGCTGGGCCCATAACCCAGAGGTCGATGGATCGAAACCATCCTCTGCTAACTGTTACCTTTTTAATACCTCAGTCCCATTCATCAATGGCACTCTGAACACATAATAGCATTGAGGTATCCGAATTCTGTGTTCAACATCTTCCTATATGCACATTTTCAGCTAGCCTAAGGACAGTTAGGCCAAAGTCTTTTTTAATCATACATGTAATAAATGCCGCATTATTTTATATGAGCCCCTTTTCATTGGGAATAGGGGTAAGAATGTCGTGCTCGCATGTGATTAGCAGAGAGGTGGACATAGATTGAGATCACATTTAAGGATGAGTATTACTTCAGAGTGGGAAAAAGTAAAAACCTATTTCCAGATCCTATTATTTCACTATCTGCATGTGATGAGTACATGGGTGGAAAGGACAAATGCTGGATTCGAATGACCTGCCAACTTTGTGCACCAAACAGAAAGATTGCCATTTCTTCTTTTTGATGCAGGCAAGCAGCAGTTGACTCATTGATGGATGTGGAAAACCTTCCATAATCAAGGCTGAGAGGATAAGGTGACGGACCTAATATCCGTTGGGGTGTCCCTGCGCCATGTTAAAATCATGCCTACTACATTTGTGATCTTAGTGTCTTACAAATTCCCCACAGATTGTTCCGCCAGAACACAGCTCTTTAACACTGCAACAGAACTATTTAAAGTCATCCACGTAGATAATTAAAACACCAACAAAATACATCCATGACTTTTGCGCGTTCATTATTTGGCCTACACATGGTCACCAAAACAAAAATCTAGGTTTCATTTGAGATCACTGGCTTGAACACTTGTTTTGTTATCATGATAGCTAAGTGTTTTCTGAAAATAAGCTTAGTATGTGTGTCTTGGACCTATCTGGTTGTTCGGAGAAATACATGCAAATCATTACTTTTTGACTAAAAGGCTAAACTTGACAAACTGAAAGAAAAACTGTGTGCAGTGCAGGATAACCTTTGTATTCTATTTGACAAGAGCTCGTGAGACTGTTTAACATAAAGCTGAAACGAGCACTTTTTGACTAGCATTTACAGCGACCCTCGATCTCGACGGATCTAGGCTTTGGACCCGCTGATCAACATCTGCAGTATTAACGGAAGGAGATCTACTGTATTTGACCAAAATTACAACGTGGCAGCGGTGGGATTCGAACCCACGCCTCCAAAGAGACTGGAGCCTTAATCCAGCGCCTTAGACCGCTCGGCCACGCTACCAGTAGCGAGGCCGGGAGATGAGACCGCCAGCTTGTGGAGGAGATGCTGTCGCAGCCACCCATAACGTCAGTGTCATGCCCCAAACAGGCTTAACAAATGACTTTTGCTCGAGAACAAAGTGATACAAAAACACACAACAGGCTGTGCTGAATTGGTAGTCCATTGCATTGCCCTCTGATTGTCAACAATCATCCACATATAATAACAGGATTCAGACGCAAGTTTTTTTTGCCACTGTCGTTTTGCCACAGCTGCGACGATCCATCATGGAAACAGACAACCTTTGCAAAATAGACAGCAACAAATACAGCTTCGGGGAAATTCCTCTAAAGGTAACGGCACACTTGCGTCTTCTGCCAATAGTACATTTTGGTTTGTTGTCTCAATTGGCCTCTTTAGGCCACTAAAGGCATGTACGTGGACAGCATGAAAGACGGAGGCCACAATCCCTAGGGAAGCCTTTGGAGGCAAGAAGTCGCAACGCTTACGCAAACTTTACAGCTTCAGTAAGTCCTCTAAACAGTCAAGTATGGCTTTACTGAGACAGATTATATCCTGAAGCCTTGTGATAGAAATAGCAAAAATAGCCAGAAGTAGTTGCAAATCGGCGACTAAGATTCAACCGTGCGACGAGGGTGGGACTCGAACCCACGCGTGCAAAGCACAATGGATTAGCAGTCCATCGCCTTAACCTCTCGGCCACCTCGTCCGATAAAGAGACCTGACGGCACTGCTGAAGAAACGAGGGGCTTTTCTTTTATTGCGCACAAAAGAGGGGTGCAGTGTGTCACGAGATGGGCCAAGGTTTATAGATAGCGGCACACTTGTGTCTTCTGCCGATGGTACATTTTGCTTTTTTGTCTTAGTTGGGCTCTTGAGCCCACTGGAGGCAAGTAAGTGGACAGTGAGAAAGAAGGTGAGCCACAATCCCTAGGGAAGCCTTTGGAGGCAAGAAGTCGCAACGCTTACGCAAACTTTACAGCTTCAGTAAGTCCTCTAAACAGTCAAGTATGGCTTTACTGAGACAGATTATATCCTGAAGCCTTGTGATAGAAATAGCAAAAATAGCCAGAAGTAGTTGCAAATCGGCGACTAAGATTCAACCGTGCGACGAGGGTGGGACTCGAACCCACGCGTGCAAAGCACAATGGATTAGCAGTCCATCGCCTTAACCTCTCGGCCACCTCGTCCGATAAAGAGACCTGACGGCACTGCTGAAGAAACGAGGGGCTTTTCTTTTATTGCGCACAAAAGAGGGGTGCAGTGTGTCACGAGATGGGCCAAGGTTTATAGATAGCGGCACACTTGTGTCTTCTGCCGATGGTACATTTTGCTTTGTTGTCTCAATTGGCCTCTTTAGGCCACTAAAGGCATGTCGTGGACAGCATGAAAGACGGAGGCCACAATCCCTAGGGAAGCCTTTGGAGGCAAGAAGTCGCAACGCTTACGCAAACTTTACAGCTTCAGTAAGTCCTCTAAACAGTCAAGTATGGCTTTACTGAGACAGATTATATCCTGAAGCCTTGTGATAGAAATAGCAAAAATAGCCAGAAGTAGTTGCAAATCGGCGACTAAGATTCAACCGTGCGACGAGGGTGGGACTCGAACCCACGCGTGCAAAGCACAATGGATTAGCAGTCCATCGCCTTAACCTCTCGGCCACCTCGTCCGATAAAGAGACCTGACGGCACTGCTGAAGAAACGAGGGGCTTTTCTTTTATTGCGCACAAAGAGGGGTGCAGTGTGTCACGAGATGGGCCAAGGTTTATAGATAGCGGCACACTTGTGTCTTCTGCCGATGGTACATTTTGCTTTTTTGTCTTAGTTGGGCTCTTGAGCCCACTGGAGGCAAGTAAGTGGACAGTGAGAAAGAAGGTGAGCCACAATCCCTAGGAAACCTTTAAAGACAAAAAGTCGCAATTCACACAACGTTTAAAATACATCCTGGCAGCCGTGGGTAAACCCAGCACCTTAATCTACTTGGCCAAGCTACCTGTCGGCCAAGGACCCCTTTGGCCCGTGAAAGACCACAGTGCCTACACCAGACCTATTGTCACTCCTGCTTGCTGGATCTTTGAGCCTTGCAAACGAGCGGATTGTAAGAAGCAGAAAAACACTTTGGGATGCCAGGCATGCGATGTTCACTTGTGTTGTCGTTTGTACAGGATCTGATTCCTCGAATGGTACAAAAGTGTGCAAATGTGTGGTTAAATCTGTGTGTAAATAAAGTGCAAATGGGAAAAAAAATTAAACGTCCTTTCTGCTAGTATCCTCAGATTCCTTTTTTTTTCCTTTTCAACAGTGGCATGTTATCTTGATAATTCAATTAGGAGGTGGACCATTGTCTCCCAAGATGTGAAGAGCGTTATTCGCCATGAACCTTGACACTTTCTCATGTACATCCTTTGTAAAAGAAAAAGTGTCACATAAAAGCAAATCAGTGTATGGCTTAACACTGTACACTGGTCTGCATAATTCAGTCCTTTAATGTTTTCTGAAAATAAGCTTAGTATGTGTCATTTGGACCTTTTGAATATACCAAAAAAAAGAAAAAAAGAAAATCTTACCATTTTATTTTATATTGGTTGGACAATGTTGCAGATTAAGAAAAAACACTACAAGGAAATTGTGATCAAGGATTCCTTCATGGCAATCTGAACACATAATGCCATGAAGGTATCAGATTCTTGTGTGCAGTATCTTCCTATATGAAGAACACTTAGGCCAGAGTCATTTTAATCATACATTTAATAAATGTCACAATTTTATATGAGCCACCTTTCATTGGGAATAAGTGTAAGAATGTAGTGCTTAAATGTGATTAGCAGAGAGGTAAACATCGATTAAGATCACAGATAAGGATGAGTATCACTTCCGAGTGAAGAAAAGTAAAACCTATTTCAAAATCCTTTCACTTCAAGATCTGCATGTGGTCAGTACATGCTTGAAGAGAAGAAATGCTGGAACACAGCTCTTTAACACTGCAGCAGCACGTTTTGAAGTCAACCCCGTAGATAATTAAAACACCAACAAAATACATCCATGACTTTTGCGTTCATTATTTGGCCTACACATGGTCACCAAAACAAAAATCTAGGTTTCATTTGAGATCACTGGCTTGAACACTTGTTTTGTTATCATGATAGCTGAGCATGGTCTCTGACTGAATCCTTTACATTGTAATTCAAATTCAATTGAAACTTCATCTGATATTGACAAGAACCCCACTGGGTTTCCCAGCACCGTTTGAAAGCTAGAAGAGTAGATCCGAGCCACTCTTTGCCACAAGATGTGAGTTGCTTGCGGAGAGCAGAGTGGCGCAGCGGAAGCGTGCTGGGCCCATAACCCAGAGGTCGATGGATCGAAACCATCCTCTGCTAACTGTTACCTTTTTAATACCTCAGTCCCATTCATCAATGGCACTCTGAACACATAATAGCATTGAGGTATCCGAATTCTGTGTTCAACATCTTCCTATATGCACATTTTCAGCTAGCCTAAGGACAGTTAGGCCAAAGTCTTTTTTAATCATACATGTAATAAATGCCGCATTATTTTATATGAGCCCCTTTTCATTGGGAATAGGGGTAAGAATGTCGTGCTCGCATGTGATTAGCAGAGAGGTGGACATAGATTGAGATCACATTTAAGGATGAGTATTACTTCAGAGTGGGAAAAAGTAAAAACCTATTTCCAGATCCTATTATTTCACTATCTGCATGTGATGAGTACATGGGTGGAAAGGACAAATGCTGGATTCGAATGACCTGCCAACTTTGTGCACCAAACAGAAAGATTGCCATTTCTTCTTTTTGATGCAGGCAAGCAGCAGTTGACTCATTGATGGATGTGGAAAACCTTCCATAATCAAGGCTGAGAGGATAAGGTGACGGACCTAATATCCGTTGGGGTGTCCCTGCGCCATGTTAAAATCATGCCTACTACATTTGTGATCTTAGTGTCTTACAAATTCCCCACAGATTGTTCCGCCAGAACACAGCTCTTTAACACTGCAACAGAACTATTTAAAGTCATCCACGTAGATAATTAAAACACCAACAAAATACATCCATGACTTTTGCGCGTTCATTATTTGGCCTACACATGGTCACCAAAACAAAAATCTAGGTTTCATTTGAGATCACTGGCTTGAACACTTGTTTTGTTATCATGATAGCTGAGCATGGTCTCTGACTGAATCCTTTACATTGTAATTCAAATGAAACTTCATCTGATATTGACAAGAACCCCACTGGGTTTCCCAGCACCGTTTGAAAGCTAGAAGAGTAGATCCGAGCCACTCTTTGCCACAAGATGTGAGTCCCGTCTTGGTTGCTTGCGGAGAGCAGAGTGGCGCAGCGGAAGCGTGCTGGGCCCATAACCCAGAGGTCGATGGATCGAAACCATCCTCTGCTAACTGTTACCTTTTTAATACCTCAGTCCCATTCATCAATGGCACTCTGAACACATAATAGCATTGAGGTATCCGAATTCTGTGTTCAACATCTTCCTATATGCACATTTTCAGCTAGCCTAAGGACAGTTAGGCCAAAGTCTTTTTTAATCATACATTTAATAAATGTCACAATTTTATATGAGCCACCTTTCATTGGGAATAAGTGTAAGAATGTAGTGCTTAAATGTGATTAGCAGAGAGGTAAACATCGATTAAGATCACAGATAAGGATGAGTATCACTTCAGTGAAGAAAAGTAAAACCTATTTCCAGATCCTATTATTTCACTATCTGCATGTGATGAGTACATGGGTGGAAAGGACAAATGCTGGATTCGAATGACCTGCCAACTTTGTGCACCAAACAGAAAGATTGCCATTTCTTCTTTTTGATGCAGGCAAGCAGCAGTTGACTCATTGATGGATGTGGAAAACCTTCCATAATCAAGGCTGAGAGGATAAGGTGACGGACCTAATATCCGTTGGGGTGTCCCTGCGCCATGTTAAAATCATGCCTACTACATTTGTGATCTTAGTGTCTTACAAATTCCCCACAGATTGTTCCGCCAGAACACAGCTCTTTAACACTGCAGCAGCACTATTTAAAGTCATCCACGTAGATAATTAAACCGCAAACGAAATATGTCTTCTACATTTGCGTGTTCAACATGTGACCTAGACAATGGTCACCAAGGCAAGAGGCATCAATCCCTGGCTGTCAGGATGGCCGAGCAGTCTAAGTTCAGGTCGCAGTCTCCTCTGGGCGTGGGTTTGAATCCACTTCTGACAGATGTGTACCTTGTTGCTCAGTTTTTCTGAACTGTGCCCATGCAGGGGAGACTTGTTGAGTTGATACTGAAAAAACATGAGCGAAAAATATTCAACATGCTGACTCTGTTCGATTCTACAGTTTGCTTGGATAATGCTCAAGTCTTCTGCTGCTAGTTTGATATTGAAATATTTTGGCAAAATTTAACTGAATATCGAAGACTCTACCAAATGCTTGAGCATGTCTTTGGACAAAAATAGTTGAAACCTCGCTGTGACACACCAGTCTAGCTTTCATTTGACATCACTGGCTTGAACACTTGTTTTGTTATCATGATAGCTAAGTGTTTTCTGAAAATAAGCTTAGTATGTGTGTCTTGGACCTATCTGGTTGTTCGGAGAAATACATGCAAATCATTACTTTTTGACTAAAAAGGCTAAACTTGACAAACTGAAAGAAAAACTGTGTGCAGTGCAGGATAACCTTTGTATTCTATTTGACAAGAGCTCGTGAGACTGTTTAACATAAAGCTGAAACGAGCACTTTTTGACTAGCATTTACAGCGACCCTCGATCTCGACGGATCTAGGCTTTGGACCCGCTGATCAACATCTGCAGTATTAACGGAAGGAGATCTACTGTATTTGACCAAAATTACAACGTGGCAGCGGTGGGATTCGAACCCACGCCTCCAAAGAGACTGGAGCCTTAATCCAGCGCCTTAGACCGCTCGGCCACGCTACCAGTAGCGAGGCCGGGAGATGAGACCGCCAGCTTGTGGAGGAGATGCTGTCGCAGCCACCCATAACGTCAGTGTCATGCCCCAAACAGGCTTAACAAATGACTTTTGCTCGAGAACAAAGTGATACAAAAACACACAACAGGCTGTGCTGAATTGGTAGTCCATTGCATTGCCCTCTGATTGTCAACAATCATCCACATATAATAACAGGATTCAGACGCAAGTTTTTTTTGCCACTGTCGTTTTGCCACAGCTGCGACGATCCATCATGGAAACAGACAACCTTTGCAAAATAGACAGCAACAAATACAGCTTTGGGAAATTCCTCTAAAGGTAACGGCACACTTGCGTCTTCTGCCAATAGTACATTTTGGTTTGTTGTCTCAATTGGCCTCTTTAGGCCACTAAAGGCATGTACGTGGACAGCATGAAAGACGGAGGCCACAATCCCTAGGGAAGCCTTTGGAGGCAAGAAGTCGCAACGCTTACGCAAACTTTACAGCTTCAGTAAGTCCTCTAAACAGTCAAGTATGGCTTTACTGAGACAGATTATATCCTGAAGCCTTGTGATAGAAATAGCAAAAATAGCCAGAAGTAGTTGCAAATCGGCGACTAAGATTCAACCGTGCGACGAGGGTGGGACTCGAACCCACGCGTGCAAAGCACAATGGATTAGCAGTCCATCGCCTTAACCTCTCGGCCACCTCGTCCGATAAAGAGACCTGACGGCACTGCTGAAGAAACGAGGGGCTTTTCTTTTATTGCGCACAAAGAGGGGTGCAGTGTGTCACGAGATGGGCCAAGGTTTATAGATAGCGGCACACTTGTGTCTTCTGCCGATGGTACATTTTGCTTTTTTGTCTTAGTTGGGCTCTTGAGCCCACTGGAGGCAAGTAAGTGGACAGTGAGAAAGAAGGTGAGCCACAATCCCTAGGAAACCTTTAAAGACAAAAGTCGCAATTCACACAACGTTTAAAATACATCCTGGCAGCCGTGGGTAAACCCAGCACCTTAATCTACTTGGCCAAGCTACCTGTCGGCCAAGGACCCCTTTGGCCCGTGAAAGACCACAGTGCCTACACCAGACCTATTGTCACTCCTGCTTGCTGGATCTTTGAGCCTTGCAAACGAGCGGATTGTAAGAAGCAGAAAAACACTTTGGGATGCCAGGCATGCGATGTTCACTTGTGTTGTCGTTTGTACAGGATCTGATTCCTCGAATGGTACAAAAGTGTGCAAATGTGTGGTTAAATCTGTGTGTAAATAAAGTGCAAATGGGAAAAAAAATTAAACGTCCTTTCTGCTAGTATCCTCAGATTCCTTTTTTTTTCCTTTTCAACAGTGGCATGTTATCTTGATAATTCAATTAGGAGGTGGACCATTGTCTCCCAAGATGTGAAGAGCGTTATTCGCCATGAACCTTGACACTTTCTCATGTACATCCTTTGTAAAAGAAAAAGTGTCACATAAAAGCAAATCAGTGTATGGCTTAACACTGTACACTGGTCTGCATAATTCAGTCCTTTAATGTTTTCTGAAAATAAGCTTAGTATGTGTCATTTGGACCTTTTGAATATACCAAAAAAAAGAAAAAAAGAAAATCTTACCATTTTATTTTATATTGGTTGGACAATGTTGCAGATTAAGAAAAAACACTACAAGGAAATTGTGATCAAGGATTCCTTCATGGCAATCTGAACACATAATGCCATGAAGGTATCAGATTCTTGTGTGCAATATCTTCCTATATGCACATTTTCAGCTAGCCTAAGGACAGTTAGGCCAAAGTCTTTTAATCATACATGTAATAAATGCCGCATTATTTTATATGAGCCACCTTTCATTGGGAATAGGGGTAAGAATGTCGTGCTCGCATGTGATTAGCAGAGAGGTGGACATAGATTGAGATCACATTTAAGGATGAGTATTACTTCAGAGTGGGAAAAAGTAAAAACCTATTTCCAGATCCTATTATTTCACTATCTGCATGTGATGAGTACATGGGTGGAAAGGACAAATGCTGGATTCGAATGACCTGCCAACTTTGTGCACCAAACAGAAAGATTGCCATTTCTTCTTTTTGATGCAGGCAAGCAGCAGTTGACTCATTGATGGATGTGGAAAACCTTCCATAATCAAGGCTGAGAGGATAAGGTGACGGACCTAATATCCGTTGGGGTGTCCCTGCGCCATGTTAAAATCATGCCTACTACATTTGTGATCTTAGTGTCTTACAAATTCCCCACAGATTGTTCCGCCAGAACACAGCTCTTTAACACTGCAGCAGCACGTTTTGAAGTCAACCCGTAGATAATTAAAACACCAACAAAATACATCCATGACTTTTGCGTTCATTATTTGGCCTACACATGGTCACCAAAACAAAATCTAGGTTTCATTTGAGATCACTGGCTTGAACACTTGTTTTGTTATCATGATAGCTGAGCATGGTCTCTGACTGAATCCTTTACATTGTAATTCAAATTCAATTGAAACTTCATCTGATATTGACAAGAACCCCACTGGGTTTCCCAGCACCGTTTGAAAGCTAGAAGAGTAGATCCGAGCCACTCTTTGCCACAAGATGTGAGTTGCTTGCGGAGAGCAGAGTGGCGCAGCGGAAGCGTGCTGGGCCCATAACCCAGAGGTCGATGGATCGAAACCATCCTCTGCTAACTGTTACTTTTTAATACCTCAGTCCCATTCATCAATGGCACTCTGAACACATAATAGCATTGAGGTATCCGAATTCTGTGTTCAACATCTTCCTATATGCACATTTTCAGCTAGCCTAAGGACAGTTAGGCCAAAGTCTTTTTTAATCATACATGTAATAAATGCCGCATTATTTTATATGAGCCCCTTTTCATTGGGAATAGGGGTAAGAATGTCGTGCTCGCATGTGATTAGCAGAGAGGTGGACATAGATTGAGATCACATTTAAGGATGAGTATTACTTCAGAGTGGGAAAAAGTAAAAACCTATTTCCAGATCCTATTATTTCACTATCTGCATGTGATGAGTACATGGGTGGAAAGGACAAATGCTGGATTCGAATGACCTGCCAACTTTGTGCACCAAACAGAAAGATTGCCATTTCTTCTTTTTGATGCAGGCAAGCAGCAGTTGACTCATTGATGGATGTGGAAAACCTTCCATAATCAAGGCTGAGAGGATAAGGTGACGGACCTAATATCCGTTGGGGTGTCCCTGCGCCATGTTAAAATCATGCCTACTACATTTGTGATCTTAGTGTCTTACAAATTCCCCACAGATTGTTCCGCCAGAACACAGCTCTTTAACACTGCAACAGAACTATTTAAAGTCATCCACGTAGATAATTAAAACACCAACAAAATACATCCATGACTTTTGCGCGTTCATTATTTGGCCTACACATGGTCACCAAAACAAAAATCTAGGTTTCATTTGAGATCACTGGCTTGAACACTTGTTTTGTTATCATGATAGCTGAGCATGGTCTCTGACTGAATCCTTTACATTGTAATTCAAATTCAATTGAAACTTCATCTGATATTGACAAGAACCCCACTGGGTTTCCCAGCACCGTTTGAAAGCTAGAAGAGTAGATCCGAGCCACTCTTTGCCACAAGATGTGAGTCCCGTCTTGGTTGCTTGCGGAGAGCAGAGTGGCGCAGCGGAAGCGTGCTGGGCCCATAACCCAGAGGTCGATGGATCGAAACCATCCTCTGCTAACTGTTACTTTTTAATACCTCAGTCCCATTCATCAATGGCACTCTGAACACATAATGCCATGAAGGTATCAGAGTCTTGTGTGCAGTATCTTCCTATATGAAGAACACTTAGGCCAGAGTCATTTTAATCATACATGTAATAAATGCCGCATTATTTTATATGAGCCACCTTTCATTGGGAATAAGTGTAAGAATGTAGTGCTTAAATGTGATTAGCAGAGAGGTGGACATAGATTGAGATCACATTTAAGGATGAGTATTACTTCAGAGTGGGAAAAAGTAAAACCTATTTCAAAATCCTTTCACTTCAAGATCTGCATGTGGTCAGTACATGCTTGAAGAGAAGAAATGCTGGAACACAGCTCTTTAACACTGCAACAGAACTATTTAAAGTCATCCACGTAGATAATTAAAACACCAACAAAATACATCCATGACTTTTGCGCGTTCATTATTTGGCCTACACATGGTCACCAAAACAAAATCTAGGTTTCATTTGAGATCACTGGCTTGAACACTTGTTTTGTTATCATGATAGCTGAGCATGGTCTCTGACTGAATCCTTTACATTGTAATTCAAATTCAATTGAAACTTCATCTGATATTGACAAGAACCCCACTGGGTTTCCCAGCACCGTTTGAAAGCTAGAAGAGTAGATCCGAGCCACTCTTTGCCACAAGATGTGAGTCCGTCTTGGTTGCTTGCGGAGAGCAGAGTGGCGCAGCGGAAGCGTGCTGGGCCCATAACCCAGAGGTCGATGGATCGAAACCATCCTCTGCTAACTGTTACCTTTTAATACCTCAGTCCCATTCATCAATGGCACTCTGAACACATAATAGCATTGAGGTATCCGAATTCTGTGTTCAACATCTTCCTATATGAAGAACACTTAGGCCAGAGTCATTTTAATCATACATTTAATAAATGTCACAATTTTATATGAGCCCCTTTTCATTGGGAATAGGGGTAAGAATGTCGTGCTCGCATGTGATTAGCAGAGAGGTAAACATCGATTAAGATCACAGATAAGGATGAGTATCACTTCAGTGAAGAAAAGTAAAACCTATTTCAAAATCCTTTCACTTCAAGATCTGCATGTGGTCAGTACATGCTTGAAGAGAAGAAATGCTGGAACACAGCTCTTTAACACTGCAGCAGCACTATTTAAAGTCATCCACGTAGATAATTAAAACACCAACAAAATACATCCATGACTTTTGCGTTCATTATTTGGCCTACACATGGTCACCAAAACAAAATCTAGGTTTCATTTGAGATCACTGGCTTGAACACTTGTTTTGTTATCATGATAGCTAAGCATGGTCTCTCATTTGAACAAAATCAGGTTCCAGGAATGGCACAAAAGTGTGCAAATGTGTGGTTAAATCTGTGTGTAAATAAAGTGCAAATGGGAAAAAAAATTAAACGTCCTTTCTGCTAGTATCCTCAGATTCCTTTTTTTTTCCTTTTCAACAGTGGCATGTTATCTTGATAATTCAATTAGGAGGTGGACCATTGTCTCCCAAGATGTGAAGAGCGTTATTCGCCATGAACCTTGACACTTTCTCATGTACATCCTTTGTAAAAGAAAAAGTGTCACATAAAAGCAAATCAGTGTATGGCTTAACACTGTACACTGGTCTGCATAATTCAGTCCTTTAATGTTTTCTGAAAATAAGCTTAGTATGTGTCATTTGGACCTTTTGAATATACCAAAAAAGAAAAAAGAAAATCTTACCATTTTATTTTATATTGGTTGGACAATGTTGCAGATTAAGAAAAAACACTACAAGGAAATTGTGATCAAGGATTCCTTCATGGCAATCTGAACACATAATAGCATTGAGGTATCCGAATTCTGTGTTCAACATCTTCCTATATGAAGAACACTTAGGCCAGAGTCATTTTAATCATACATTTAATAAATGTCACAATTTTATATGAGCCACCTTTCATTGGGAATAGGGGTAAGAATGTCGTGCTCGCATGTGATTAGCAGAGAGGTGGACATAGATTGAGATCACATTTAAGGATGAGTATTACTTCAGAGTGGGAAAAAGTAAAAACCTATTTCCAGATCCTATTATTTCACTATCTGCATGTGATGAGTACATGGGTGGAAAGGACAAATGCTGGATTCGAATGACCTGCCAACTTTGTGCACCAAACAGAAAGATTGCCATTTCTTCTTTTTGATGCAGGCAAGCAGCAGTTGACTCATTGATGGATGTGGAAAACCTTCCATAATCAAGGCTGAGAGGATAAGGTGACGGACCTAATATCCGTTGGGGTGTCCCTGCGCCATGTTAAAATCATGCCTACTACATTTGTGATCTTAGTGTCTTACAAATTCCCCACAGATTGTTCCGCCAGAACACAGCTCTTTAACACTGCAACAGAACTATTTAAAGTCATCCACGTAGATAATTAAAACACCAACAAAATACATCCATGACTTTTGCGTTCATTATTTGGCCTACACATGGTCACCAAAACAAAAATCTAGGTTTCATTTGAGATCACTGGCTTGAACACTTGTTTTGTTATCATGATAGCTGAGCATGGTCTCTGACTGAATCCTTTACATTGTAATTCAAATTCAATTGAAACTTCATCTGATATTGACAAGAACCCCACTGGGTTTCCCAGCACCGTTTGAAAGCTAGAAGAGTAGATCCGAGCCACAAGATGTGAGTCCCGTCTTGGTTGCTTGCGGAGAGCAGAGTGGCGCAGCGGAAGCGTGCTGGGCCCATAACCCAGAGGTCGATGGATCGAAACCATCCTCTGCTAACTGTTACCTTTTTAATACCTCAGTCCCATTCATCAATGGCACTCTGAACACATAATAGCATTGAGGTATCCGAATTCTGTGTTCAACATCTTCCTATATGCACATTTTCAGCTAGCCTAAGGACAGTTAGGCCAAAGTCTTTTAATCATACATTTAATAAATGTCACAATTTTATATGAGCCACCTTTCATTGGGAATAAGTGTAAGAATGTATTGCTTAAATGTGATTAGCAGAGAGGTGGACATAGATTGAGATCACATTTAAGGATGAGTATCACTTCAGTGAAGAAAAGTAAAACCTATTTCAAAATCCTTTCACTTCAAGATCTGCATGTGGTCAGTACATGCTTGAAGAGAAGAAATGCTGGAACACAGCTCTTTAACACTGCAGCAGCACGTTTTGAAGTCAACCCCGTAGATAATTAAAACACCAACAAAATACATCCATGACTTTTGCGTTCATTATTTGGCCTACACATGGTCACCAAAACAAAATCTAGGTTTCATTTGAGATCACTGGCTTGAACACTTGTTTTGTTATCATGATAGCTAAGCATGGTCTCTCATTTGAACAGAATCTGGTTCCAGGAATGGCACAAAAGTGTGCAACTGTGTGGCTAAATCTGTGTGTAAATAAAGTGCAAAGGGAAAAGAATGCAATGTCTTATCTGCTAGTATCCTCAGATTCCTTATTTTTTCGTTTGTATGGTGGCATTTTATCTTCATAAGTCAATTAGGAGATGGCTCATTGATGAACCATGACACTCTCTGATTTACAGCGTTTGTGAAAGAAAAGTTGTCACCTAAAAGTAAATCAGTGTATTGCATAATGTGAACAAGTGAAAAGGACAGATATCACAACAATGCTGTACAGAGTACACTGATCTGCATAATCAGTCCTTTATTGTTTTCTGAAAATAAGCTTAGTATGTGTGTCTTGGACCTATCTGGTTGTTCGAGAAATACATGCAAATCATTACTTTTGACTAAAAAGGCTAAACTTGACAAACTGAAAGAAAAACTGTGTGCAGTGCAGGATAACCTTTGTATTCTATTTGACAAGAGCTCGTGAGACTGTTTAACATAAAGCTGAAACGAGCACTTTTTGACTAGCATTTACAGCGACCCTCGATCTCGACGGATCTAGGCTTTGGACCCGCTGATCAACATCTGCAGTATTAACGGAAGGAGATCTACTGTATTTGACCAAAATTACAACGTGGCAGCGGTGGGATTCGAACCCACGCCTCCAAAGAGACTGGAGCCTTAATCCAGCGCCTTAGACCGCTCGGCCACGCTACCAGTAGCGAGGCCGGGAGATGAGACCGCCAGCTTGTGGAGGAGATGCTGTCGCAGCCACCCATAACGTCAGTGTCATGCCCCAAACAGGCTTAACAAATGACTTTTGCTCGAGAACAAAGTGATACAAAAACACACAACAGGCTGTGCTGAATTGGTAGTCCATTGCATTGCCCTCTGATTGTCAACAATCATCCACATATAATAACAGGATTCAGACGCAAGTTTTTTTTGCCACTGTCGTTTTGCCACAGCTGCGACGATCCATCATGGAAACAGACAACCTTTGCAAAATAGACAGCAACAAATACAGCTTGAAATTCCTCTAAAGGTAACGGCACACTTGCGTCTTCTGCCAATAGTACATTTTGGTTTGTTGTCTCAATTGGCCTCTTTAGGCCACTAAAGGCATGTACGTGGACAGCATGAAAGACGGAGGCCACAATCCCTAGGGAAGCCTTTGGAGGCAAGAAGTCGCAACGCTTACGCAAACTTTACAGCTTCAGTAAGTCCTCTAAACAGTCAAGTATGGCTTTACTGAGACAGATTATATCCTGAAGCCTTGTGATAGAAATAGCAAAAATAGCCAGAAGTAGTTGCAAATCGGCGACTAAGATTCAACCGTGCGACGAGGGTGGGACTCGAACCCACGCGTGCAAAGCACAATGGATTAGCAGTCCATCGCCTTAACCTCTCGGCCACCTCGTCCGATAAAGAGACCTGACGGCACTGCTGAAGAAACGAGGGGCTTTTCTTTTATTGCGCACAAAGAGGGGTGCAGTGTGTCACGAGATGGGCCAAGGTTTATAGATAGCGGCACACTTGTGTCTTCTGCCGATGGTACATTTTGCTTTTTTGTCTTAGTTGGGCTCTTGAGCCCACTGGAGGCAAGTAAGTGGACAGTGAGAAAGAAGGTGAGCCACAATCCCTAGGGAAGCCTTTGGAGGCAAGAAGTCGCAACGCTTACGCAAACTTTACAGCTTCAGTAAGTCCTCTAAACAGTCAAGTATGGCTTTACTGAGACAGATTATATCCTGAAGCCTTGTGATAGAAATAGCAAAAATAGCCAGAAGTAGTTGCAAATCGGCGACTAAGATTCAACCGTGCGACGAGGGTGGGACTCGAACCCACGCCTCCAAAGAGACTGGAGCCTTAATCCAGCGCCTTAGACCGCTCGGCCACGCTACCAGTAGCGAGGCCGGGAGATGAGACCGCCAGCTTGTGGAGGAGATGCTGTCGCAGCCACCCATAACGTCAGTGTCATGCCCCAAACAGGCTTAACAAATGACTTTTGCTCGAGAACAAAGTGATACAAAAACACACAACAGGCTGTGCTGAATTGGTAGTCCATTGCATTGCCCTCTGATTGTCAACAATCATCCACATATAATAACAGGATTCAGACGCAAGTTTTTTTTGCCACTGTCGTTTTGCCACAGCTGCGACGATCCATCATGGAAACAGACAACCTTTGCAAAATAGACAGCAACAAATACAGCTTGAAATTCCTCTAAAGGTAACGGCACACTTGCGTCTTCTGCCAATAGTACATTTTGGTTTGTTGTCTCAATTGGCCTCTTTAGGCCACTAAAGGCATGTACGTGGACAGCATGAAAGACGGAGGCCACAATCCCTAGGGAAGCCTTTGGAGGCAAGAAGTCGCAACGCTTACGCAAACTTTACAGCTTCAGTAAGTCCTCTAAACAGTCAAGTATGGCTTTACTGAGACAGATTATATCCTGAAGCCTTGTGATAGAAATAGCAAAAATAAAAAAGAAAATCTTACCATTTTATTTTATATTGGTTGGACAATGTTGCAGATTAAGAAAAACACTACAAGGAAATTGTGATCAAGGATTCCTTCATGGCAATCTGAACACATAATAGCATTGAGGTATCCGAATTCTGTGTTCAACATCTTCCTATATGAAGAACACTTAGGCCAGAGTCATTTTAATCATACATTTAATAAATGTCACAATTTTATATGAGCCACCTTTCATTGGGAATAAGTGTAAGAATGTAGTGCTTAAATGTGATTAGCAGAGAGGTGGACATAGATTGAGATCACATTTAAGGATGAGTATTACTTCAGAGTGGGAAAAAGTAAAACCTATTTCAAAATCCTTTCACTTCAAGATCTGCATGTGGTCAGTACATGCTTGAAGAGAAGAAATGCTGGAACACAGCTCTTTAACACTGCAGCAGCACGTTTTGAAGTCAACCCCGTAGATAATTAAAACACCAACAAAATACATCCATGACTTTTGCGTTCATTATTTGGCCTACACATGGTCACCAAAACAAAAATCTAGGTTTCATTTGAGATCACTGGCTTGAACACTTGTTTTGTTATCATGATAGCTGAGCATGGTCTCTGACTGAATCCTTTACATTGTAATTCAAATTCAATTGAAACTTCATCTGATATTGACAAGAACCCCACTGGGTTTCCCAGCACCGTTTGAAAGCTAGAAGAGTAGATCCGAGCCACTCTTTGCCACAAGATGTGAGTTGCTTGCGGAGAGCAGAGTGGCGCAGCGGAAGCGTGCTGGGCCCATAACCCAGAGGTCGATGGATCGAAACCATCCTCTGCTAACTGTTACCTTTTTAATACCTCAGTCCCATTCATCAATGGCACTCTGAACACATAATAGCATTGAGGTATCCGAATTCTGTGTTCAACATCTTCCTATATGCACATTTTCAGCTAGCCTAAGGACAGTTAGGCCAAAGTCTTTTAATCATACATTTAATAAATGTCACAATTTTATATGAGCCACCTTTCATTGGGAATAAGTGTAAGAATGTAGTGCTTAAATGTGATTAGCAGAGAGGTAAACATCGATTAAGATCACAGATAAGGATGAGTATTACTTCAGAGTGGGAAAAAGTAAAAACCTATTTCCAGATCCTATTATTTCACTATCTGCATGTGATGAGTACATGGGTGGAAAGGACAAATGCTGGATTCGAATGACCTGCCAACTTTGTGCACCAAACAGAAAGATTGCCATTTCTTCTTTTTGATGCAGGCAAGCAGCAGTTGACTCATTGATGGATGTGGAAAACCTTCCATAATCAAGGCTGAGAGGATAAGGTGACGGACCTAATATCCGTTGGGGTGTCCCTGCGCCATGTTAAAATCATGCCTACTACATTTGTGATCTTAGTGTCTTACAAATTCCCCACAGATTGTTCCGCCAGAACACAGCTCTTTAACACTGCAGCAGCACGTTTTGAAGTCAACCCGTAGATAATTAAAACACCAACAAAATACATCCATGACTTTTGCGTTCATTATTTGGCCTACACATGGTCACCAAAACAAAAATCTAGGTTTCATTTGAGATCACTGGCTTGAACACTTGTTTTGTTATCATGATAGCTAAGTGTTTTCTGAAAATAAGCTTAGTATGTGTGTCTTGGACCTATCTGGTTGTTCGAGAAATACATGCAAATCATTACTTTTGACTAAAAAGGCTAAACTTGACAAACTGAAAGAAAAACTGTGTGCAGTGCAGGATAACCTTTGTATTCTATTTGACAAGAGCTCGTGAGACTGTTTAACATAAAGCTGAAACGAGCACTTTTTGACTAGCATTTACAGCGACCCTCGATCTCGACGGATCTAGGCTTTGGACCGCTGATCAACATCTGCAGTATTAACGGAAGGAGATCTACTGTATTTGACCAAAATTACAACGTGGCAGCGGTGGGATTCGAACCCACGCCTCCAAAGAGACTGGAGCCTTAATCCAGCGCCTTAGACCGCTCGGCCACGCTACCAGTAGCGAGGCCGGGAGATGAGACCGCCAGCTTGTGGAGGAGATGCTGTCGCAGCCACCCATAACGTCAGTGTCATGCCCCAAACAGGCTTAACAAATGACTTTTGCTCGAGAACAAAGTGATACAAAAACACACAACAGGCTGTGCTGAATTGGTAGTCCATTGCATTGCCCTCTGATTGTCAACAATCATCCACATATAATAACAGGATTCAGACGCAAGTTTTTTTTGCCACTGTCGTTTTGCCACAGCTGCGACGATCCATCATGAAACAGACAACCTTTGCAAAATAGACAGCAACAAATACAGCTTGAAATTCCTCTAAAGGTAACGGCACACTTGCGTCTTCTGCCAATAGTACATTTTGGTTTGTTGTCTCAATTGGCCTCTTTAGGCCACTAAAGGCATGTACGTGGACAGCATGAAAGACGGAGGCCACAATCCCTAGGAAACCTTTAAAGACAAAAAGTCGCAATTCACACAACGTTTAAAATACATCCTGGCAGCCGTGGGTAAACCCAGCACCTTAATCTACTTGGCCAAGCTACCTGTCGGCCAAGGACCCCTTTGGCCCGTGAAAGACCACAGTGCCTACACCAGACCTATTGTCACTCCTGCTTGCTGGATCTTTGAGCCTTGCAAACGAGCGGATTGTAAGAAGCAGAAAAACACTTTGGGATGCCAGGCATGCGATGTTCACTTGTGTTGTCGTTTGTACAGGATCTCGAATGGTACAAAAGTGTGCAAATGTGTGGTTAAATCTGTGTGCAAATGGGAAAAAAATTAAACGTCCTTTCTGCTAGTATCCTCAGATTCCTTTTTTTTTCCTTTTCAACAGTGGCATGTTATCTTGATAATTCAATTAGGAGGTGGACCATTGTCTCCCAAGATGTGAAGAGCGTTATTCGCCATGAACCTTGACACTTTCTCATGTACATCCTTTGTAAAAGAAAAAGTGTCACATAAAAGCAAATCAGTGTATGGCTTAACACTGTACACTGGTCTGCATAATTCAGTCCTTTAATGTTTTCTGAAAATAAGCTTAGTATGTGTCATTTGGACCTTTTGAATATACCAAAAAAGAAAAAAGAAAATCTTACCATTTTATTTTATATTGGTTGGACAATGTTGCAGATTAAGAAAAAACACTACAAGGAAATTGTGATCAAGGATTCCTTCATGGCAATCTGAACACATAATGCCATGAAGGTATCAGATTCTTGTGTGCAGTATCTTCCTATATGAAGAACACTTAGGCCAGAGTCATTTTAATCATACATGTAATAAATGCCGCATTATTTTATATGAGCCACCTTTCATTGGGAATAAGTGTAAGAATGTAGTGCTTAAATGTGATTAGCAGAGAGGTGGACATAGATTGAGATCACATTTAAGGATGAGTATCACTTCAGTGAAGAAAAGTAAAACCTATTTCCAGATCCTATTATTTCACTATCTGCATGTGATGAGTACATGGGTGGAAAGGACAAATGCTGGATTCGAATGACCTGCCAACTTTGTGCACCAAACAGAAAGATTGCCATTTCTTCTTTTTGATGCAGGCAAGCAGCAGTTGACTCATTGATGGATGTGGAAAACCTTCCATAATCAAGGCTGAGAGGATAAGGTGATGGACCTAATATCCGTTGGGGTGTCCCTGCGCCATGTTAAAATCATGCCTACTACATTTGTGATCTTAGTGTCTTACAAATTCCCCACAGATTGTTCCGCCAGAACACAGCTCTTTAACACTGCAGCAGCACGTTTTGAAGTCAACCCCGTAGATAATTAAAACACCAACAAAATACATCCATGACTTTTGCGCGTTCATTATTTGGCCTACACATGGTCACCAAAACAAAATCTAGGTTTCATTTGAGATCACTGGCTTGAACACTTGTTTTGTTATCATGATAGCTGAGCATGGTCTCTGACTGAATCCTTTACATTGTAATTCAAATTCAATTGAAACTTCATCTGATATTGACAAGAACCCCACTGGGTTTCCCAGCACCGTTTGAAAGCTAGAAGAGTAGATCCGAGCCACTCTTTGCCACAAGATGTGAGTTGCTTGCGGAGAGCAGAGTGGCGCAGCGGAAGCGTGCTGGGCCCATAACCCAGAGGTCGATGGATCGAAACCATCCTCTGCTAACTGTTACTTTTTAATACCTCAGTCCCATTCATCAATGGCACTCTGAACACATAATAGCATTGAGGTATCCGAATTCTGTGTTCAACATCTTCCTATATGCACATTTTCAGCTAGCCTAAGGACAGTTAGGCCAAAGTCTTTTTTAATCATACATGTAATAAATGCCGCATTATTTTATATGAGCCACCTTTCATTGGGAATAGGGGTAAGAATGTCGTGCTCGCATGTGATTAGCAGAGAGGTGGACATAGATTGAGATCACATTTAAGGATGAGTATTACTTCAGAGTGGGAAAAAGTAAAAACCTATTTCCAGATCCTATTATTTCACTATCTGCATGTGATGAGTACATGGGTGGAAAGGACAAATGCTGGATTCGAATGACCTGCCAACTTTGTGCACCAAACAGAAAGATTGCCATTTCTTCTTTTTGATGCAGGCAAGCAGCAGTTGACTCATTGATGGATGTGGACAGTGAGAAAGAAGGTGAGCCACAATCCCTAGGAAACCTTTGAAGACAAAAAGTCGCAATTCACACAACGTTTAAAATACATCCTGGCAGCCGTGGGTAAACCCAGCACCTTAATCTACTTGGCCAAGCTACCTGTCGGCCAAGGACCCCTTTGGCCCGTGAAAGACCACAGTGCCTACACCAGACCTATTGTCACTCCTGCTTGCTGGATCTTTGAGCCTTGCAAACGAGCGGATTGTAAGAAGCAGAAAACACTTTGGGATGCCAGGCATGCGATGTTCACTTGTGTTGTCGTTTGTACAGGATCTGATTCCTCGAATGGTACAAAAGTGTGCAAATGTGTGGTTAAATCTGTGTGCAAATGGGAAAAAAAATTAAACGTCCTTTCTGCTAGTATCCTCAGATTCCTTTTTTTTTCCTTTTCAACAGTGGCATGTTATCTTGATAATTCAATTAGGAGGTGGACCATTGTCTCCCAAGATGTGAAGAGCGTTATTCGCCATGAACCTTGACACTTTCTCATGTACATCCTTTGTAAAAGAAAAAGTGTCACATAAAAGCAAATCAGTGTATGGCTTAACACTGTACACTGGTCTGCATAATTCAGTCCTTTAATGTTTTCTGAAAATAAGCTTAGTATGTGTCATTTGGACCTTTTGAATATACCAAAAAAAAGAAAAAAAGAAAATCTTACCATTTTATTTTATATTGGTTGGACAATGTTGCAGATTAAGAAAAAACACTACAAGGAAATTGTGATCAAGGATTCCTTCATGGCAATCTGAACACATAATAGCATTGAGGTATCCGAATTCTGTGTTCAACATCTTCCTATATGAAGAACACTTAGGCCAGAGTCATTTTAATCATACATGTAATAAATGCCGCATTATTTTATATGAGCCCCTTTTCATTGGGAATAAGTGTAAGAATGTAGTGCTTAAATGTGATTAGCAGAGAGGTGGACATAGATTGAGATCACATTTAAGGATGAGTATCACTTCAGTGAAGAAAAGTAAAACCTATTTCAAAATCCTTTAACTTCAAGATCTGCATGTGGTCAGTACATGCTTGAAGAGAAGAAATGCTGGAACACAGCTCTTTAACACTGCAGCAGCACGTTTTGAAGTCAACCCCGTAGATAATTAAAACACCAACAAAATACATCCATGACTTTTGCGCGTTCATTATTTGGCCTACACATGGTCACCAAAACAAAATCTAGGTTTCATTTGAGATCACTGGCTTGAACACTTGTTTTGTTATCATGATAGCTGAGCATGGTCTCTCATTTGAACAAAATCAGGTTCCAGGAATGGCACAAAAGTGTGCAACTGTGTGGCTAAACCTGTCTGTAAATACAGTGCAAAGGGAAAAGAATGCAATGTCTTATCTGCTAGTATCCTCAGATTCCTTTTTTTCCTTTTCAACAGTGGCATGTTATCTTGATAATTCAATTAGGAGGTGGACCATTGTCTCCCAAGATGTGAAGAGCGTTATTCGCCATGAACCTTGACACTTTCTCATGTACATCCTTTGTAAAAGAAAAGTGTCACATAAAAGCAAATCAGTGTATGGCTTAACACTGTACACTGGTCTGCATAATTCAGTCCTTTAATGTTTTCTGAAAATAAGCTTAGTATGTGTGTCTTGGACCTATCTGGTTGTTCGGAGAAATACATGCAAATCATTACTTTTTGACTAAACAGGCTAAACTTGACAAACTGAAAGAAAAACTGTGTGCAGTGCAGGATAACCTTTGTATTCTATTTGACAAGAGCTCGTGAGACTGTTTAACATAAAGCTGAAACGAGCACTTTTTGACTAGCATTTACAGCGACCCTCGATCTCGACGGATCTAGGCTTTGGACCCGCTGATCAACATCTGCAGTATTAACGGAAGGAGATCTACTGTATTTGACCAAAATTACAACGTGGCAGCGGTGGGATTCGAACCCACGCCTCCAAAGAGACTGGAGCCTTAATCCAGCGCCTTAGACCGCTCGGCCACGCTACCAGTAGCGAGGCCGGGAGATGAGACCGCCAGCTTGTGGAGGAGATGCTGTCGCAGCCACCCATAACGTCAGTGTCATGCCCCAAACAGGCTTAACAAATGACTTTTGCTCGAGAACAAAGTGATACAAAAACACACAACAGGCTGTGCTGAATTGGTAGTCCATTGCATTGCCCTCTGATTGTCAACAATCATCCACATATAATAACAGGATTCAGACGCAAGTTTTTTTTGCCACTGTCGTTTTGCCACAGCTGCGACGATCCATCATGGAAACAGACAACCTTTGCAAAATAGACAGCAACAAATACAGCTTCGGGGAAATTCCTCTAAAGGTAACGGCACACTTGCGTCTTCTGCCAATAGTACATTTTGGTTTGTTGTCTCAATTGGCCTCTTTAGGCCACTAAAGGCATGTACGTGGACAGCATGAAAGACGGAGGCCACAATCCCTAGGAAACCTTTAAAGACAAAAAGTCGCAATTCACACAACGTTTAAAATACATCCTGGCAGCCGTGGGTAAACCCAGCACCTTAATCTACTTGGCCAAGCTACCTGTCGGCCAAGGACCCCTTTGGCCCGTGAAAGACCACAGTGCCTACACCAGACCTATTGTCACTCCTGCTTGCTGGATCTTTGAGCCTTGCAAACGAGCGGATTGTAAGAAGCAGAAAACACTTTGGGATGCCAGGCATGCGATGTTCACTTGTGTTGTCGTTTGTACAGGATCTGATTCCTCGAATGGTACAAAAGTGTGCAACTGTGTGGCTAAACCTGTCTGTAAATACAGTGCAAAGGGAAAAGAATGCAATGTCTTATCTGCTAGTATCCTCAGATTCCTTATTTTTTCGTTTGTATGGTGGCATTTTATCTTCATAAGTCAATTAGGAGATGGCTCATTGATGAACCATGACACTCTCTGATTTACAGCGTTTGTGAAAGAAAAGTTGTCACCTAAAAGTAAATCAGTGTATTGCATAATGTGAACAAGTGAAAAGGACAGATATCACAACAATGCTGTACAGAGTACACTGATCTGCATAATCAGTCCTTTATTGTTTTCTGAAAATAAGCTTAGTATGTGTGTCTTGGACCTATCTGGTTGTTCGGAGAAATACATGCAAATCATTACTTTTTGACTAAAAAGGCTAAACTTGACAAACTGAAAGAAAAACTGTGTGCAGTGCAGGATAACCTTTGTATTCTATTTGACAAGAGCTCGTGAGACTGTTTAACATAAAGCTGAAACGAGCACTTTTTGACTAGCATTTACAGCGACCCTCGATCTCGACGGATCTAGGCTTTGGACCCGCTGATCAACATCTGCAGTATTAACGGAAGGAGATCTACTGTATTTGACCAAAATTATAACGTGGCAGCGGTGGGATTCGAACCCACGCCTCAAAGAGACTGGAGCCTTAATCCAGCGCCTTAGACCGCTCGGCCACGCTACCAGTAGCGAGGCCGGGAGATGAGACCGCCAGCTTGTGGAGGAGATGCTGTCGCAGCCACCCATAACGTCAGTGTCATGCCCCAAACAGGCTTAACAAATGACTTTTGCTCGAGAACAAAGTGATACAAAAACACACAACAGGCTGTGCTGAATTGGTAGTCCATTGCATTGCCCTCTGATTGTCAACAATCATCCACATATAATAACAGGATTCAGACGCAAGTTTTTTTTGCCACTGTCGTTTTGCCACAGCTGCGACGATCCATCATGGAAACAGACAACCTTTGCAAAATAGACAGCAACAAATACAGCTTCGGGGAAATTCCTCTAAAGGTAACGGCACACTTGCGTCTTCTGCCAATAGTACATTTTGGTTTGTTGTCTCAATTGGCCTCTTTAGGCCACTAAAGGCATGTACGTGGACAGCATGAAAGACGGAGGCCACAATCCCTAGGAAACCTTTAAAGACAAAAAGTCGCAATTCACACAACGTTTAAAATACATCCTGGCAGCCGTGGGTAAACCCAGCACCTTAATCTACTTGGCCAAGCTACCTGTCGGCCAAGGACCCCTTTGGCCCGTGAAAGACCACAGTGCCTACACCAGACCTATTGTCACTCCTGCTTGCTGGATCTTTGAGCCTTGCAAACGAGCGGATTGTAAGAAGCAGAAAACACTTTGGGATGCCAGGCATGCGATGTTCACTTGTGTTGTCGTTTGTACAGGATCTGATTCCTCGAATGGTACAAAAGTGTGCAACTGTGTGGCTAAACCTGTCTGTAAATACAGTGCAAAGGAAAAGAATGCAATGTCTTATCTGCTAGTATCCTCAGATTCCTTATTTTTTCGTTTGTATGGTGGCATTTTATCTTCATAAGTCAATTAGGAGATGGCTCATTGATGAACCATGACACTCTCTGATTTACAGCGTTTGTGAAAGAAAAGTTGTCACCTAAAAGTAAATCAGTGTATTGCATAATGTGAACAAGTGAAAAGGACAGATATCACAACAATGCTGTACAGAGTACACTGATCTGCATAATCAGTCCTTTATTGTTTTCTGAAAATAAGCTTAGTATGTGTGTCTTGGACCTATCTGGTTGTTCGAGAAATACATGCAAATCATTACTTTTTGACTAAAAAGGCTAAACTTGACAAACTGAAAGAAAAACTGTGTGCAGTGCAGGATAACCTTTGTATTCTATTTGACAAGAGCTCGTGAGACTGTTTAACATAAAGCTGAAACGAGCACTTTTTGACTAGCATTTACAGCGACCCTCGATCTCGACGGATCTAGGCTTTGGACCCGCTGATCAACATCTGCAGTATTAACGGAAGGAGATCTACTGTATTTGACCAAAATTATAACGTGGCAGCGGTGGGATTCGAACCCACGCCTCCAAAGAGACTGGAGCCTTAATCCAGCGCCTTAGACCGCTCGGCCACGCTACCAGTAGCGAGGCCGGGAGATGAGACCGCCAGCTTGTGGAGGAGATGCTGTCGCAGCCACCCATAACGTCAGCGTCATGCCCCAAACAGGCTTAACAAATGACTTTTGCTCGAGAACAAAGTGATACAAAAACACACAACAGGCTGTGCTGAATTGGTAGTCCATTGCATTGCCCTCTGATTGTCAACAATCATCCACATATAATAACAGGATTCAGACGCAAGTTTTTTTTGCCACTGTCGTTTTGCCACAGCTGCGACGATCCATCATGAAACAGACAACCTTTGCAAAATAGACAGCAACAAATACAGCTTCGGGAAATTCCTCTAAAGGTAACGGCACACTTGCGTCTTCTGCCAATAGTACATTTTGGTTTGTTGTCTCAATTGGCCTCTTTAGGCCACTAAAGGCATGTACGTGGACAGCATGAAAGACGGAGGCCACAATCCCTAGGGAAGCCTTTGGAGGCAAGAAGTCGCAACGCTTACGCAAACTTTACAGCTTCAGTAAGTCCTCTAAACAGTCAAGTATGGCTTTACTGAGACAGATTATATCCTGAAGCCTTGTGATAGAAATAGCAAAAATAGCCAGAAGTAGTTGCAAATCGGCGACTAAGATTCAACCGTGCGACGAGGGTGGGACTCGAACCCACGCGTGCAAAGCACAATGGATTAGCAGTCCATCGCCTTAACCTCTCGGCCACCTCGTCCGATAAAGAGACCTGACGGCACTGCTGAAGAAACGAGGGGCTTTTCTTTTATTGCGCACAAAGAGGGGTGCAGTGTGTCACGAGATGGGCCAAGGTTTATAGATAGCGGCACACTTGTGTCTTCTGCCGATGGTACATTTTGCTTTTTTGTCTTAGTTGGGCTCTTGAGCCCACTGGAGGCAAGTAAGTGGACAGTGAGAAAGAAGGTGAGCCACAATCCCTAGGAAACCTTTAAAGACAAAAAGTCGCAATTCACACAACGTTTAAAATACATCCTGGCAGCCGTGGGTAAACCCAGCACCTTAATCTACTTGGCCAAGCTACCTGTCGCCAAGGACCCCTTTGGCCCGTGAAAGACCACAGTGCCTACACCAGACCTATTGTCACTCCTGCTTGCTGGATCTTTGAGCCTTGCAAACGAGCGGATTGTAAGAAGCAGAAAAACACTTTGGGATGCCAGGCATGCGATGTTCACTTGTGTTGTCGTTTGTACAGGATCTGATTCCTCGAATGGTACAAAAGTGTGCAAATGTGTGGTTAAATCTGTGTGTAAATAAAGTGCAAATGGGAAAAAAAATTAAACGTCCTTTCTGCTAGTATCCTCAGATTCCTTTTTTTTTCCTTTTCAACAGTGGCATGTTATCTTGATAATTCAATTAGGAGGTGGACCATTGTCTCCCAAGATGTGAAGAGCGTTATTCGCCATGAACCTTGACACTTTCTCATGTACATCCTTTGTAAAAGAAAAAGTGTCACATAAAAGCAAATCAGTGTATGGCTTAACACTGTACACTGGTCTGCATAATTCAGTCCTTTAATGTTTTCTGAAAATAAGCTTAGTATGTGTCATTTGGACCTTTTGAATATACCAAAAAAAAGAAAAAAAGAAAATCTTACCATTTTATTTTATATTGGTTGGACAATGTTGCAGATTAAGAAAAAACACTACAAGGAAATTGTGATCAAGGATTCCTTCATGGCAATCTGAACACATAATGCCATGAAGGTATCAGATTCTTGTGTGCAGTATCTTCCTATATGAAGAACACTTAGGCCAGAGTCATTTTAATCATACATTTAATAAATGTCACAATTTTATATGAGCCACCTTTCATTGGGAATAAGTGTAAGAATGTATTGCTTAAATGTGATTAGCAGAGAGGTAAACATCGATTAAGATCACAGATAAGGATGAGTATCACTTCAGTGAAGAAAAGTAAAACCTATTTCAAAATCCTTTCACTTCAAGATCTGCATGTGGTCAGTACATGCTTGAAGAGAAGAAATGCTGGAACACAGCTCTTTAACACTGCAGCAGCACGTTTTGAAGTCAAACCCCGTAGATAATTAAAACACCAACAAAATACATCCATGACTTTTGTGCGTTCATTATTTGGCCTACACATGGTCACCAAAACAAAATCTAGGTTTCATTTGAGATCACTGGCTTGAACACTTGTTTTGTTATCATGATAGCTGAGCATGGTCTCTGACTGAATCCTTTACATTGTAATTCAAATTCAATTGAAACTTCATCTGATATTGACAAGAACCCCACTGGGTTTCCCAGCACCGTTTGAAAGCTAGAAGAGTAGATCCGAGCCACTCTTTGCCACAAGATGTGAGTTGCTTGCGGAGAGCAGAGTGGCGCAGCGGAAGCGTGCTGGGCCCATAACCCAGAGGTCGATGGATCGAAACCATCCTCTGCTAACTGTTACTTTTTAATACCTCAGTCCCATTCATCAATGGCACTCTGAACACATAATAGCATTGAGGTATCCGAATTCTGTGTTCAACATCTTCCTATATGCACATTTTCAGCTAGCCTAAGGACAGTTAGGCCAAAGTCTTTTTTAATCATACATGTAATAAATGCCGCATTATTTTATATGAGCCCCTTTTCATTGGGAATAGGGGTAAGAATGTCGTGCTCGCATGTGATTAGCAGAGAGGTGGACATAGATTGAGATCACATTTAAGGATGAGTATTACTTCAGAGTGGGAAAAAGTAAAAACCTATTTCCAGATCCTATTATTTCACTATCTGCATGTGATGAGTACATGGGTGGAAAGGACAAATGCTGGATTCGAATGACCTGCCAACTTTGTGCACCAAACAGAAAGATTGCCATTTCTTCTTTTTGATGCAGGCAAGCAGCAGTTGACTCATTGATGGATGTGGAAAACCTTCCATAATCAAGGCTGAGAGGATAAGGTGACGGACCTAATATCCGTTAGTGTCCCTGCGCCATGTTAAAATCATGCCTACTACATTTGTGATCTTAGTGTCTTACAAATTCCCCACAGATTGTTCCGCCAGAACACAGCTCTTTAACACTGCAACAGAACTATTTAAAGTCATCCACGTAGATAATTAAACCGCGAACGAAATACGTCTTCTACATTTGCGTGTTCAACATGTGACCTAGACAATGGTCACCAAGGCAAGAGGCATCAATCCCTGGCTGTCAGGATGGCCGAGCAGTCTAAGTTCAGGTCGCAGTCTCCTCTGGAGGCGTGGGTTTGAATCCCACTTCTGACAGATGTGTACCTTGTTGCTCAGTTTTTCTGAACTGTGCCCATGCAGGGGAGACTTGTTGAGTTGATACTGAAAAAACATGAGCGAAAAATATTCAACATGCTGACTCTGTTCGATTCTACAGTTTGCTTGGATAATGCTCAAGTCTTCTGCTGCTAGTTTGATATTGAAATATTTTGGCAAAATTTCACTGAATATCGAAGACTCTACAAAATGCTTGAGCATGTCTTTGGACAAAAATAGTTGAAACCTCGCTGTGACACACCAGTCTAGCTTTCATTTGACATCACTGGCTTGAACACTTGTTTTGTTATCATGATAGCTAAGTGTTTTCTGAAAATAAGCTTAGTATGTGTGTCTTGGACCTATCTGGTTGTTCGGAGAAATACATGCAAATCATTACTTTTTGACTAAACAGGCTAAACTTGACAAACTGAAAGAAAAACTGTGTGCAGTGCAGGATAACCTTTGTATTCTATTTGACAAGAGCTCGTGAGACTGTTTAACATAAAGCTGAAACGAGCACTTTTTGACTAGCATTTACAGCGACCCTCGATCTCGACGGATCTAGGCTTTGGACCCGCTGATCAACATCTGCAGTATTAACGGAAGGAGATCTACTGTATTTGACCAAAATTACAACGTGGCAGCGGTGGGATTCGAACCCACGCCTCCAAAGAGACTGGAGCCTTAATCCAGCGCCTTAGACCGCTCGGCCACGCTACCAGTAGCGAGGCCGGGAGATGAGACCGCCAGCTTGTGGAGGAGATGCTGTCGCAGCCACCCATAACGTCAGTGTCATGCCCCAAACAGGCTTAACAAATGACTTTTGCTCGAGAACAAAGTGATACAAAAACACACAACAGGCTGTGCTGAATTGGTAGTCCATTGCATTGCCCTCTGATTGTCAACAATCATCCACATATAATAACAGGATTCAGACGCAAGTTTTTTTTGCCACTGTCGTTTTGCCACAGCTGCGACGATCCATCATGGAAACAGACAACCTTTGCAAAATAGACAGCAACAAATACAGCTTGGAAATTCCTCTAAAGGTAACGGCACACTTGCGTCTTCTGCCAATAGTACATTTTGGTTTGTTGTCTCAATTGGCCTCTTTAGGCCACTAAAGGCATGTACGTGGACAGCATGAAAGACGGAGGCCACAATCCCTAGGAAACCTTTAAAGACAAAAGTCGCAATTCACACAACGTTTAAAATACATCCTGGCAGCCGTGGGTAAACCCAGCACCTTAATCTACTTGGCCAAGCTACCTGTCGCCAAGGACCCCTTTGGCCCGTGAAAGACCACAGTGCCTACACCAGACCTATTGTCACTCCTGCTTGCTGGATCTTTGAGCCTTGCAAACGAGCGGATTGTAAGAAGCAGAAAAACACTTTGGGATGCCAGGCATGCGATGTTCACTTGTGTTGTCGTTTGTACAGGATCTGATTCCTCGAATGGTACAAAAGTGTGCAAATGTGTGGTTAAATCTGTGTGTAAATACAGTGCAAAGGGAAAAGAATGCAATGTCTTATCTGCTAGTATCCTCAGATTCCTTTTTTTTTCCTTTTCAACAGTGGCATGTTATCTTGATAATTCAATTAGGAGGTGGACCATTGTCTCCCAAGATGTGAAGAGCGTTATTCGCCATGAACCTTGACACTTTCTCATGTACATCCTTTGTAAAAGAAAAGTGTCACATAAAAGCAAATCAGTGTATGGCTTAACACTGTACACTGGTCTGCATAATTCAGTCCTTTAATGTTTTCTGAAAATAAGCTTAGTATGTGTGTCTTGGACCTATCTGGTTGTTCGGAGAAATACATGCAAATCATTACTTTTGACTAAAAGGCTAAACTTGACAAACTGAAAGAAAAACTGTGTGCAGTGCAGGATAACCTTTGTATTCTATTTGACAAGAGCTCGTGAGACTGTTTAACATAAAGCTGAAACGAGCACTTTTGACTAGCATTTACAGCGACCCTCGATCTCGACGGATCTAGGCTTTGGACCCGCTGATCAACATCTGCAGTATTAACGGAAGGAGATCTACTGTATTTGACCAAAATTACAACGTGGCAGCGGTGGGATTCGAACCCACGCCTCCAAAGAGA
>NC_060894.1:23343259-23355278 GCF_014805685.1 Silurus meridionalis | reverse complement strand
GTCTCGCCATCGCATGAAAATCCTGAATAGGAGGAGTATTTAAAAGTTCACCACATGCAACTGTCAAAAATCCACCTTTGTGACTGACACACTTCCTGGCGCCTGTTGGTGGCGCTATGTCCAAGATTCACAATAGGCACATCGATGCGATCGGAACTTGCGCGAACATACACACTGCGTGTCATCCGAATAAGACATTTTTGCTTTAGATATTAGACACTTCCTGTTTCTCTGAATTTGCCATAAATTTGTCGCCGCCATGGCAGCACCGTTCAAAATATCAAAAATCCTTTACAATTTAGCAAGTGCAATGTCTCGGCATCATGTTCACCACTTTGATGTCAATCGCATGAATTCTAGGAGGAGTATTTAAAAGTTCACCACATGCACTTTTGAAACCTTCCAAAATGGCCGACTTCCTGTTGGGCGGAGCTAATAGGTTTGATTGTGAAAGTTGTTCGGTCGATGAGATCTATATGCCTACCAATAATAATAATAAATGTTTGCCTGATCTGCAGAAATACCTCTTTTTTACAGCCATTCTATGCTCCTGATTGCTAACATAAATCCAGCCAACGCAGATGGCAGACATTTTGACTGTGCCAAATCGTCAAGTTTTCGAATGCATGTTAAGGCACACAGTGCATCAAAGGTAAATATCAGTGGAATAGTATTGTTTGACCTATGCTTGGGAACGGTGTTCGAGATATCAAAACCCATTTCAGCATTTATCATCTACAATGTCTCGGCATCATGTTGACCACGTTTGGTGTCAATCGCATAAATATCCTGGAAGGAGTATTTAAAAGTTCACCACATGCAACTGTCAAAAATCCACCTTTTGACTGACTTCCTGGCGCCTGTTGGTGGCGCTATGTCCGAGATTCACAACAGGCACATCGATGCGATCGAATCCTTGGCCGAACATACACACCGCATGTCGTCCGAATAAACATTTTTGCTTTAGATATTAAACACTTCCTGTTCTCCAAATTGCCATAAATTTGTCGCCTCGCCATGGCAGCAGCGTTCGAGATATCAAAATCCTTCGCAATTTAGCAAGTCCAATGTCTCGGCATCATGTTCATGCGTTTGATGTCAATCGCATGAATTCCCTAGGAGGATTATTTAAAAGTTCACCGCATGCACTTATAAACAAACCAAAATGGCTGACTTCCTGTTGGGCGTAGCTCATAGTTTAGAGGCGAGTTGTTCGCTCGATGAGGTCTATACCAACTCTCGTACATGTGCGTACATAATTGCCCGATCTGTGCACGAATGTTTGTTTTGAATTACAGGCGCTACAGAGCCCCCTGCCACGCCTGTATACCAGCCTTCTAAGGCCCTAGTGACAAAGGACTCTGACGTGTGCCAAATTCCAAGAGTTTTCGAGCATGTTAAGGGACCCCAAATGGCCAATGTGTGTAAAAAAAATAAATAAAAAATATAGCTGCAAGCAGCGATGGCGAACCCCTCGCACATTTGTGTATCGCTATACGGTGCCCCAGAAAACAATGCACGGGTGCAAGTGCATCAAGTGGGTAAATATCAGTGGACTATTTTGTGTTGTTACTGACCATTTGGGGACTGTAAGTAAAAGAAACCCCATTTTAGACAAAGGGCGCTAGTGGGCCACTTAAGAGACACACCCTTGTCCGACAATTTTGGACACACTTAACAGCCGACAAATGTGATGTATGTGTCAAATTTCAAGTTAATTTAAGCATGCCAAAAGCCTTAAATATGCCTGAAATAAATGTAAGTTTGACGCGTTGCCATGAGAACAGCGTTCGAGATATCAAAATCACTTTGCAAATTATCATCTACAATGTCTCGCCATCAGCATGAAAAATCCTAGGAGGAGTATTTAAAAGTTCACCACATGCAACTGTCAAAAATCCACCTTTGTGACTGACACTTCCTGGCGCCTGTTGGTGGCGCTATGTCCGAGATTCACAATAGGCACATCGATGCGATCGGAATCCTTGGCGAACACACACTGCGTGTCATCCGAATAAGACATTTTTGCTTTAGATATTAGACACTTCCTGTTTCTCTGAATTTGCCATAAATTTGTCGCCTCGCCATGGCAGCACCGTTCAAATATCAAAATCACTTTACAATTTAGCAAGTGCAATGTCTCGGCATCATGTTCACCACTTTGATGTCAATCGCATGAATTCCCTAGGAGGAGTATTTAAAAGTTCACCACATGCACTTTTGAAACCTTCCAAAATGGCCGACTTCCTGTTGGGCGAGCTAATAGGTTTGATTGTGAAAGTTGTTGGTCGATGAGATCTATATGCCTACCAACTCTCGCTCATGTGCGTACATGTTTGCCTGATCTGTGCACCAATATTTTTTTTACATTCAGGGGCGCTACAGAGCCCTATTGCCACGCTATGTTCCAGCCTTGACCGGTCCTAATGGCAGACGATTTTGACGTCTGTGCCAAATCTCCGGTGTTTTCGAGCATGTTAAGGCACACACAGTGCATGCCAAAGGCTTAAATATGGCTGAAATAAAAGTAAAGTTTGACGTTGCCATGGGAACGGTGTTCGAGATATCAAAAATCCCTTGCAATTTATCATCTACAATGTCTCGGCATCATGTTGACCACGTTTGGTGTCAATCGCATAAATATCCTGGAAGGAGTATTTAAAAGTTCACCACATGCAACTGTCAAAAATCCACCTTTGTGACTGACACACTTCCTGGCGCCTGTTGGTGGCGCTATGTCCAGATTCACAACAGGCACATCGATGTACGGAATCCTTGGCAGAACATACACACGCTTGTCGTCCGAATTAAACATTTTTGCTTTAGATATTAAACACTTCCTGTTCTCCAAATTGCCATAAATTTGTCGCCTCGCCATGGCAGCAGCGTTCGAGATATCAAAAATCCTTCGCAATTTAGCAAGTCAATGTCTCGGCATCATGTTGCCACGTTTGATGTCAATCGCATGAATTCCCTAGGAGGATTATTTAAAAGTTCACCGCATGCACTTATAAACAAACCAAAATGGCTGACTTCCTGTTGGGCGTAGCTCATAGTTTAGAGGGCTAAAGTTGTTGGCTCGATGAGGTCTATACCAACTCGCTGTACATGTCTACACTTGCCCGATCTGTGTGCACGAATGTTTGTTTTTAATTACAGGCGCTACAGAGCCTGCCACGCCTATACCAGCCTTTCTAAGGCCCTAGTGACAAAGGACTATGTGAAATTTCAAGAGTTTTCGAGTATGTTAAGGGACCTCTAATGACCAATGTGTAAAAAAAAATAAAAATAAAAAATTAATAAAATTAATAAATTTAAGGAAAACAATAGGGTCAGCATCTGGTGCACCATTCTGGCTCAGCCTCGAGCTCGCCTAAATATAGCTGCAAGCAGCGATGGCGGCCCTCGGACATTTGTGTATCGCTATACGGTGTCTCCCAGAAAACAATGCACATGGGTAAATATCAGTGGACTATTTTTGGTGTTACTGACCCATTGAGGACTGTAGGTAGAAACCCACATTTTAGACAAATGGGCACTAGTGAGCCAACTAGATACACATCAATGTCCACCTTTTTGTCCACACTTAACAGCCGACAAATGTGATGTATGTGTCAAATTTAAAGATAATCTAAGCACGCCAAAAGCCTTAAATATGCCTAAAATAAAAGTAAAGTTTGAAGCGTTGCCATGGGAACAGCGTTCGAGATATCAAAAATTCCTTTGCAATTTATTATCTACAATGTCTCGGCATCATGTTAATTATGTTTGTTGTCAATTGGATGAATTCCCTAGGAGGAGTATTTAAAAGTTCACCACATGCACTTATGAAACCATCCAAAATGGCCGACTTCCTGTTGGGCGGAGCTAATAGGTTTGATTGTGAAAGTTGTTCGGGTCGATGAGATCTATATGCATACCAATCCTCGTACATGTCGACGCTTGTCTGATCAGCACCAATATTTGTTTTGCATTACAGGGTGTGCTACAGAGCCCTATTGCCACACCTATGTTCCAGCCTTTGACCGGTCCTAATGGCAGACGACTTTGACGTCTGTGCCAAATCTCCGGTGTTTTCGAGCATGTTAAGGCACACAAAGTGCATGCCAAGAGCTTAAATATGCCTGAAATAAAAGTAAGTTTTGACGTTGCCATGGGAACGGTGTTCGAGATATCAAAATCCCTTCAGAATTTATCATCTACAATGTCACGGCATCATGTTGACCATGTTTGGTGTCAATCGCATAAATATCCTGGAAGGAGTATTTAAAAGTTCACCACATGCAACTGTCAAAAATCCACCTTTGTGACTGGATACACTTTGTGGCGCCTGTTGGTGGCGCTATGTCCAGATTCGCCAATAAACACATCGATGCGATCGGAACTTGGCCGAACATACACGCTGTGTCATCCCAATAAGAAATTTTTGCTTTAGATATTAGACACTTCCTGTTTCTCTGAATTCGCCATAAATTTGTCGCCTTGCCATGGCAGCACCGCTCAAAATATAAAAATCCCTTCACAATTTAGTGCATGCAATATCTCGCATCATGTTCACCATGTTTGATGTCAATCGCATGAATTCCTGGGAGGAGTATTTAAAAGTTCACCACATGTACTTTTGACCACATGCACATCCAGAATGGCCGATTTCTGTTGGGCGGAGCTAATAGGTTTAATAGTGAAAGTTGTTCGTTGATGAGATCTATATGCCTACCAACTCTCGTACATGTGCATACATGTTTGCCCGATCTGTGCACCAATATTTGTTTTGCATTACAGGGGCGCTCAGAGTCCCTATTGCCACGCCTATGTTCCAGTCTTTGACCGGTCCTAATGGCAGACACTTTGACGCAGTGCCAAATCTCCGGTGTTTTCGAGCATGTTAAGGCACACAAAGTGCATGCCATATGCTTAAATATGCCTGAAATAAAAGTAAAGTTTGACGATTGCCATGGAACGTGTTTGAGATATCAAAAATCACTTCGCAGTTTATCATCTACAATGTCTCGGCATCATGTTGACCACGTTTGCGTCAATCGCATAAATATCCTGAAGGAGTATTTAAAAGTTCACCACATGCAACTGTCAAAAATCCACCTTTGTGACTGACACACTTCGTGGCGCCTGTTGGTGGCGCTATGTCCCAGATTCACAATAGGCACATCGATGCGATCGAATCCTTGGTCAACATACACACCGCGTGTCATCCGAATAAGACATTTTTGCTTTAGATTTTAAACACTTCCTTTTCCCCGACCGCATAAATTTGTCGCCCGCCATGGCAGCAACTGCTCGAGATATCAAAAATCCCTTCACAATTTAGCAAGTCCAATGTCTCGCCATCATGTTCGCCACGCTTGATGTCAATCGCATGAATTCTAGGAGGAGTATTTAAAGTTCACCACATGCACTTTTGAAACCATCCAAAATGGCCGATTTCTTGTTGGGCGGAGCTAATAGGTTTGATTGTGAAAGTTGTTCGGGTCGATGAGATCTATATGCCTACCAACTCTCGTTCATGTGCATATGTTTGCCTGATCTGTGCACCAATATTTGTTTTACATTACAGGGGCGCTACAGAGCCCTATTGCCACGCCCTATGTTCCAGCCTTGATAGTTCCTAATGGCAGACGACTTTGACGTCTGTGCCAAATCTCCGTGTTTTCGAGCATGTTAAGGCACCCAAAGTGCATGCCAAGTGCTTAAATACGCTTGAAAAATGAAAGTAAAGTTTGAGGCGTTGCCATGGGAACGGCGTCGAGATATCAAAAATCACGTTGCAGTTTATCATCTACAATGTCTCGGCATCATGTTGTTAAGTTTGGTGTCAATCGCATGAATATTCTAGGAGGAGTGACAAAGGACTCTGATGTGTGCCAAATTTCAAGAGTTTTCGAGTATGTTAAGGGACCCCTAATGACCAATGTATAAAATAATACAAAAATAATAATAATAAATTTAAGGAAAACAATAGGGCCACCTCTGGTGCAGGCCATTCTGGCCTGCTCGGTGCTCGGGCCCTAAATATAGCTGCAAGCAGCGATGGCGGGCCTCGCACATTTGTGTATCGCTATACGGTGCCCCCAGAAAACAATGCACGGTGGGCAAGTGCATCAAGTGGGTAAATATCAGTGACTATTTTATGTTGTTACTGACCTATTTGGGGACTGTGAGTAAAAGAAACCCCACATTTTAAACAAACGGGGCGTAGTGAGACACTTAAGAGACACACTCCTGTCCGACCTTTTGTCCACACCTAACAGCCGACAAATGTGATGTGTCAAACTTCAAGTTAATCTTAGTACGCCAAAAGCCTTAAATATGCCTCAAATTAAAGTTAAGTTTGACGCCTTGCCATGAGAACAGCGTTTCGAGATATCAAAAATCACGCTGCAGTTTATCATCTACAATGTCTCGGCATCATGTTGCTTAAGTTTGGTGTCAATCGCATGAATATTCTAGGAGGAGTATTCGCCATAAATTTGTCGCCACACGGCAGCAGCGTTCGAGATATCAAAAATCCCTTCGCAATTTAGCAAGTCCAATGTCTCGCATCATGTTCGCCACGCTTGATGTCAATCGCATGAATTCTAGGAGGATTATTTAAAAGTTCACCGCATGCACTTATAAACAAACCAAAATGGCTGACTTCCTGTTGGGCGTAGCTCATAGTTTAGAGGCGAAAGTTGTTCGGCTCGATGAGATCTATATGCGTACCAACTCTCGTACATGCGTACATAATTGCCCGATCTGTGCGAATGTTTGGTTTTGAATTACAGGGGGCTACAGAGCCCCCTGCCGCTTAATACCGGCCTTTGTCCGCCCTAGTGACAAAGGACTCTGACGTGTGCCAAATTTCAAGAGTTTTCGAGTATGTTAAGGGACCCCAAATTGCCAATGTGTGTAAAAAAAAAAAAAAATAATAATAATAATAATAAATTCTAAGGAAAACAATAGGGCTTGCACCTCTGGTGCAGGCCATTCTGGCCTGCTCCTCGGTGCTCGGGCCCTAATAAATTCTAAGGAAACCAATAGGGCTTGCACCTCTGGTACAGGCCATTCTGGCCTGCTCCTCAGTCTCGGGCCCTAAATATAGCTACAAACAGCGATGGCGGCCCTCGCACATTTGTGTATCGCTATCTGGTGCCACCCAGTACAGTAAAAGTGTAGTGGATGTGAAGAGGGTTTCTGATAGGGTGATGATCGTGACGGTGGAAGTTGAAGGGATGATGATAAATGTCATCAGTGCCTATGCTCCACAAGTTGGCTGTGAGATGGAGGAGAAGGAAAGATTCTGTAGTGAATTAGATGAAGTGGTAGATGGTGTACCTAGGAAAGAACGATTGGTGATGTTTAGAGAGATGGCAGTGGAGTTTTTACCCAAATTGTTTAACAGGATTTTGGAAGGTGAGAAGATGCCTGAGGAATGGAGAAAGTGTGCTGGTACCAATCTTTAAGCATAAGGGACACCTGCAGTAACTACAGGGGAATTAAGTTGATCAGTCACACCTTGAAGTTATGGGAAAAGAAGTGGAAGCCAGGCTGAGGAAGAGGTGACCAGCAACAGTATGGTTTCATGCCGAGGAAGAGCACCACAGACGCATTATTTGCTTTGAGGATGTTGATGGAGAAGTATAGAGAAGGACAGAAGGAATTGCATTGTGTATTTGTGGATTTAGAAAGCGTCGACAGAGTGCCAAGAGATGAGTTGTGGTATTGTATGAGGAAGTCAGGTGTGTCAGAGAAGTATGAGGACATGTATGAGGACAGTGTGTGACGGCAGTGAAGTGTGCAGTAGGAAAGACAGACTGGTTCAGGGTGAAGATTGGACTGCATCAAGGATCGGCCCTGAGCCCTTTCCTGTTTGCAGTGGTGATGGACAGGTTGACGGACGAGGTCAGACAGGAGTCTCCCTGGCATATGATGTTTGCAGATGATATTGTGATTTGTGGTGAGAGTAGGGAGCAGGTTGAGAATAGCCTGGAGAAGTGGAGATATGCGCTGGAGAGAAGGGAATGAAAGTCAGTAGAGTAAGACAGAGTACATGTGTGTGAATTAAAGCGAGGGCAGTGGGTGATGCGGTTGCAGGGAAAAGAGGTGGAGAAGGCGGAGGAGTTCAGGTACCTAGGGTCAACAGTGCAAAGTAATGTAGAGTGTGTTAGGGAAGTAAAGAAAGAGTGCAGGCAGGGTGGAAGTGGGTGGAGAAGAGTAACAGGAGTGATTTGTGATAGTAGGGTATCTGCAAGAATGAAAAGTTTATAGGACTGTGGTGAGACCTGCGATGTTGTATGGTTTACAGACAGTGGCATTGAGTAAAAGACAGGAGGTGGAGCTGGAGGTAGCAGAGCTGAAGATGTTGAGGTTTTCGTTGGGAGTGACAAAAATAGACAAGATTAGAAATGAGTTTATTAGAGGACAGCGCATGTAAGATGTTTTGGTGACAAGGTGAGGAGGCGAGATTGAGATGGTTTGGACATGTGCAGAGGAGGGACATGAATTATATTGGTAGAAGAATGCTGAGGATGGACCCACCAGGTAGGAGGAAAGAGGAAGGCCAAGGAGGAGGTTCATGGATGTGGTGAGGGAAGACATGCAGGTTGTTGGTGTGAAAGAGGCAGATGTAGAGGACAGGGTGGTATAGAGGCGGATGATCCGCTGTGGCGACCCCTAATAGGAGCAGCCAACAGAAGAAGATGTTTTAACATAAATAGAACTGTTTTTCATACAAATGTGATGTATACAATGAAAATATAAAATTTCATATTCATGATCATAATTTTAAGAAAAACTGTTTAAAACTGTAAAAAGTTAACAAATTTTGTGTGGAAAGTCAAAAGAAATCGAAACCGCTACAACACCTCATGTTTGGCAAAGTCGTGTATGTGATGTAAAGCATAGGTTTCTTTAGCGCTGAAAAAGCGATTTTGCAAGTATAACAAAAGCAAAATGGGTTTTCGAACAAAGAAAAATTTACACATACAGCATGCATTTGACAAAGATTCTTTTACATGTTCATGATGTGATTTAACAAAACAAATCATGTTTTGGCAAAAAGATTTTTTTCTTCATACAAATATGATGCATTTTACAAAACTGACATTTCAAAATAATAATCATACTTTTGAGAAAAGATTATTAAAAACTGTAAAAAGTGAAAAGTCAAATGTCGAAAATCATCTTTTATCAGAAAAACATCAACACCTCATGTTTGACAACGTCGTGTATTTGATGTAAAGAATAAAATTCTTTATCTCTGAAAATGTGATACTGCAAGTGTCAGCAACATATAACAAAAAGCAAAACGGATTTTCGAACAAAGTAAGATTACACATGCAGCATGCATTTGACAAAGATTCTTTTACCTGGTTATGATGTGATATAAAAAAAAAAAATCATGTTATAACATAGAACCTTTTTTCATACAAATGTGATCTTTACAATGAAAATATATAATTTCATATTCATAACCATTAATTTTGAGGAAAAACGGTTAAAAAGTGTAAAAAGTTAACAAATTTTATGTGGAAAGTCTAATCAAAACAGCTACAACACCTCATGTTTGGCAACGTCGTTTATTTAAAGTAAAGAATACAATTCTTTAGCTCTGAAAAGCGATCCTGCAATTGTCAGCAACATATAACAAAAGCAAAACTGATTTTGAACAAACTATATATACACATACAGCATGCACTTGATAACGATTCTTTTACATGTTCAAGATGTGATTTACCGAAACAAATCCATCATGTTTTGACAAAAATATATATTTTTTCATACAAATATGATGGATATTACAAAACTATGACATTTTAAAAAATAATAATCATGCTTTTGCAAAAACCTGTATAAAAGTCAGATGTCGAAAATCATCCTTCATCAGAAACGCCTCATGTTTGGCAACGTCGTGTATTTAATGTAAAGAATAAAATTCTTTAGCTCTGAAAACGCGATCCTGCAAGTCTCAGCAACATATTAACAAAAGCAAAACAGATTTTCGAACAAAGTAAGATTACACATGCAGCATGCACTCGTAGAACGAAAGCAAAACAGTTTTTCGAAAAAAGTAAGATTACACATGCAGCATGCATTTGACAAAGATTCTTTTACATGGTTATGATGTGATATAACAATAAAATCATGTTTTAACATAAATACAACTTTTTTTCATACAAATGTGATCTTTACAATGAAAATATATTATTTCATATTTATAACCATTAATTTTGAGGAAAAACGTTTAAAAACTGTAAAAAGTTAACAAATTTTGTGTGGAAAGTCTAATCAAAACAGCTACAACACCTCATGTTTGGCAACGTCGTTTATTTGATGTAAAGAATAAAATTCTTTAGCTCTGAAAAGGCGATCCTGCAATTGTCAGCAACATATAACAAAAGCAAAACTGATTTTTGAACAAAGTATATATACACATACAGCATGCACTTGATAACGATTCTTTTACATGTTCAAGATGTGATTTACCGAAACAAATCAATCATGTTTTAACAACAATATATAGTTCTTCATACAAATATGATGGATATTACAAAACTATGACATTTCAAAAAATAATAATCATGCTTTTGCAAAAACCTGTATAAAAGTGAAAAGTCAGATGTCGAAAATCATCCTTCATCAGAAACGCAACCTCATGTTTGGCAACGTCGTGTATTTGATGTAAAGAATAAAATTCTTTAGCTCTGAAAACGCGATCCTGCAAGTCGCAGCAACATATTAACAAAAGCAAAACGGATTTTCGAACGAAGTAAGATTATCCATGCAGCATGCACTCATAGAACGAAAGCAAAACAGTTTTTCGAAAAAGTAAATATACACATGCAGCATGCATTTGATAAAGATTCTTTTACATGTTCAAGATGTGATTTACCAAAACAAATCAATCATGTTTTGACAACAATATATATTTCTTCATACAAATATGATGGATATTACAAAACTATGACATTTCAAAAATAATAATCATGCTTTTGCAAAACCTGTATAAAAGTGAAAAGTCAGATGTCGAAAAGCATCCTTCATCAGAAACAGGCAACGTCGTTTATTTGATGTAAAGAATAAAATTCTTTAGCTCTGAAAAGGCGATCCTGCAATTGTCAGCAACATATAACAAAAGCAAAACTGATTTTTGAACAAAGTATATATACACATACAGCATGCACTTGATAACGATTCTTTTACATATTCAAGATGTGATTTACAAACAAATCAATCATGTTTTGACAAAAATATAGTTCTTCATACAAATATGATGGATATTACAAAACTATGACATTTCAAAAATAATAATGCTTTGCAAAACCTGTATAAAAGTGAAAAGTCAGATGTTGAAAATCATCCTTCATCTGAAACACAGCAACGCCTCATGTTTGGCAACGTCGTGTATTTGATGTAAAGAATAAAATTCTTTAGCTCTGAAAAAGCGATCCTGCAAGTCTCAGAAACATATTAACAATAGCAAAACGGATTTTTGAACAAAGTAAGATTACACATGCAGCATGCACTCGTAGAACGAAAGCAAAACAGTTTTTCGAAAAAGTAAATATACACATACAGCATGCATCAAGATGTGATTTACCAAAACAAATCAATCATGTTTTGACAACAATATATATTTCTTCATACAAATATGATGGATATTGATCAAAGCGAGGAAGGCTGCAGGCCCAGGCGGCATCAGCTCCAGGCTACTTAAGACCTGTGCTGACCAGCTGTGCGGCATACTGCTGTACATGTTTGACCTGAGCCTGAAGCTGGGAAAGGTGCCACAGATATGGAAAACATCCTGCGTGGTGCCTGTACCAAAAGGCGCGCCCAAAAGACTTGGAGACTATCGACCAGTAGCGCTGACCTCGCATCTGATGAAGACATTGGAGAGGCTAGTGCTCACTCATCTCCGACCTCTGGTGAGCCCATCAATGGATCCACTTCAGTTTGCCTACCAACCTGGCATTGGAGTGGAAGACGATCATCTTCCTCCTAAATCGGGCTATTTCACACC
>NC_060894.1:23330000-23343159 GCF_014805685.1 Silurus meridionalis | reverse complement strand
CCTAACCCCAACAGCTAGTCCTAACCCTAAATCCTATCCGAGTGTAGTGGGCCTCGTCACCTACAAATAAAAACAACATCTACAGGAGCGAGGTGAGCCGACTGGGCCAGTGGTGTAATGATAATCTCTTCCTCAATGTGGAGTAAACCAATGAAATTGTCATCAACTTCAGAAGAGGACCTCCTCAGCACCCCGACTAACCATCAACAGTGCTGCATCAAGTTCCTACGGGTGCATATCTCCAAGGACCTCTCCTAGATGACAAACACCACACAACTGACCAAGTAAGCTCAGTCACGCCTTTATCTCCTCCACAAACTGAGGCACTATTGACAGCATCCTCACCAGCTGCATCACTGTGTGGTACTGAGGCTGCACTGCCTCCTGCCGAAAAGCTCAAGCCAGCAAGATCATCAGTGTCTCTCTTCCTTCCCTTATGAACATCTACCACACCCACCTTACAAGCAGGGACTTCAGCATAACTGCTGACAGCTCACACCTCTCAAATCTCCACTTCTGCCTCCTGCTTTCAAGGAGAAGGTACTGAAGCCTATTGCGTTGACAATGTAAACACTTGAGAGAAAGAAGAGAAACTGTATTTTGATTCCTCTGTATGTCTGCACATATAGTAGCATTGCAATAAAAACCTTGAACCTTAAAAACCGAGGTACATATTAAATAGTAATAAATTACATACGCTTAAATTAAAAAATAAATATCTTCTAAAATGAAATATAGTTTATATAATTTTTATTCTGATATAAATAATACATACTTTTAAACCTGTATAATAGTAAACAAGAATATACAACTAAATAAAAGTATAATAAAATAAGCGAGACTGTCACTGCTGCCAGGCCCTTTCACTTTACACAAGTGTGTGTGTTCCGCTTTAACACTGAGGAGCTCACTAAAATGATGAAAATGTGACAAATAAACACCAAATCATTCTCTCACCTAACAAATATAACACAAATTTGTAAAAATAAATAAACACAATTGTATGGCATCGTTGTGCATTAAAGAATGACTCCCTACTTTTCACACAAATACATTTTTATGTAAAATCAGCTTAAATCAAAGCAGCTTAATTTTTTTTTCCTGCAGGCTATAATCAACATGAACAATTAAAATATTCATAACTACACATTGTCCATCATAACTGACACATTTATACATAGAATCCCAGTGGGGGGTCGTGCATTTGGTACCTGGGCCTTCAGTGAGGTCGTACCCGACTCAATCCACTTCTTAATACCACCACTATCACATCACAATTATAGAAGCCATCAATACAATACAAAAACACAATATAACAACAAGTGCATTACAGAGAGACGTTTCACCTATGGAGGTAAAAACCATTTTACTAAAACAACAAACCCAGTTAACCTAACCCTAACCCAAACATCTACACTACAACCACAACTGTGCACTTACAACATCTGGAGCAGCTCGGAATCAGTATTCGTCTAATAAAATTAGAAAAACATTAAAAATGTAAATAAAACACAACCTACTCTCCAGAGATGCAGACTCATGATTTGCGCCGCTCCTCAGAGGCTGTAATCCAGTGGTACCGCTCGTATTCACTGGTCTGGAAGTGGAGAACAAACCCTTTCCTGGGCTAAAACACGCTAGATAGCTTCGGGGTTGGTGACCTCCTCACGATGTGTAGCCTTTCTGGAAAATGGATTTTTAAGTATGTCCGAGAACAAATCAAGTTCTTTTACTCCATAGGCATAAAAAAAAGTGCATCTCCGATATTTTCCTGTGTGCAGAGCTACACACGTGTTTCACCAGCGGAACTTGTAACAGTTTCCCTCTGACCAACCAATCAGAGGATAGAAAAAAGCTGCCGTGTGAGGTGAATATAAAATCTGATTGGTTAAAGAAACAGAGCTATTTATTAAAGAGACAATGGTAAAAAAGGTCTATAGTACAGACTTTAAAGGCTCTGGGCAGATTAGATTGACATGGCAGCACATAGAGGCTGAAATCTGATTGGACAAAATAATTAACATCCACATACACCTACTGAAAGCAGTGCAGCCAAAAGAAACTGTTGGGAATAAATTAATGTAATTTTATGATAAATTATGTCTGTACTTTTTCTGCACTGGAAGCTCCTGATGCCAAGACAAATGCCTTGTGTGTGTAAGCATACTTGGTCATTCTGATTCTGATACTATATTAAAAACGGAACCACAATTAGACAAAAACTGGGAGAATTCTTATCAGGGTTTATCTAGAATTTAAAGCATTAAATCAAACTTTTCATGAAATACCCGAACCCAAACCATAGTACAGTAATGATTACAAGCCGTGGCCAAAAGGAATATATATGCAGTAATATGCTGATACCGTTAGATGGCAGCAGAGTATCTAACAAATGAATGAACACAGGAAGATAAAAGGGTTTAGTGTGAACGATTGTGAAAAATCATTCTGTTTGGTCACCAGATAAGTTAAAGAGCAGACAGACTGGTTCTACAAGGGTTCTGTTTGCTCTAAATACTGCAGCTTAATCTGTCATATCTTTAATATACACCAAACAAAGCCACATTTTCCTCTGTAAAAGAAGAAAGACCAAAAAGCTAAAGTGAACATTGTTTTAAGACAAATTTATCATCAGAGTGTAAAATAAAATTCATAAATTCATTCAACTTTTTAATGGAGCTTTATTTAAATGAACACATAAAAGTGTCTAGTAAATATTATTTAATTATTATTAAAACAGAAAAAGTCAAAATTATTGCCAAGTGGAAAACAATGAAGAGAATTTTTATTATTAATTCATTTACATTTACATTTGCGGCATTTAGCAGACACCCTTATCCAGAGCGAATTGTATTATATATTTATTTATTTGTATTGGGTTTTTTAATAATAAACATTGTCTCAGAGCAGCTTTACACAGATACTGTGGTGATAAAAATGAAGATGTTCTTTATAAGTGTAAGTTTGTCTCTGATGAACAAGTCGGTGGAGACTGTGGTGAAGAAAAAACTCCCTGAGATACAGAAGAAGGAAACCTTGAGAGGAACCAGACTCAAGAGGGAACCTCATTCTCATCTGGGTTCCACCGAATGTCCATTTATTACAGATAAACGATGTTGAGGTGCAGTGATGGAGATCAGACTGTAGTCATGAGTCAGTGTAGCAGACTGTTGACATTAACTACAGGCCAAATCCATCTTTAAAGTTCCTGTTCTTACTCTGGAATTTAATGAAACCACCCAAGGGGTTGTATTAAATGTATTTATTTATATTTATTCATTTATTTATTTTCGCGCTCAGCTTTTGACACCACTTGTTGTGCCCTTGTCTTTGGATTATTATTGCCCATAGAGGCATGAAGAGAAGCACACAACAAAGAGAACCTGTTGCCAAAACGTTACTTATTCAAGCATAACTTTACAACAACGGGGTTATGCTCTCACCCAGTGGTGATGGGTTTCACTACAACCATCCCCACCAGGACCTACGAGCATACTAAAGCTTAGCATAACAAATGGTGAAATAACCCCTACGTAATGACGTAGTAACATCTGATTGGATGATATTGAACTCAGCATTAGCACATACAATATAAAATAATTATTACTCAACTTATATAAACTAACACTAACAATATTAATGGGTAAAGATTCTAAGTCTGCTTTGCAGGAATTATTTGGAGTTTTCCATTGTAAGATTCAACTCAATTCAGTTTTATTTGTATAGTGCCTTTAACAGTGGAGATTGTCCTAATGGAGCTTTTAAAAAATAAAGATGGTATACTATTAGAATTTATATTAATATATTATACTATCTGCCTAATAGAGTTTCTCTCTCTCTCTGTATGTTCCAAAGTATTTATTTGTAATTTGTATTTACTTTAAGTATCAACAGAAAATAAAAGACAAAGAACACAATATCTCTCCGTTATTTATGAAGGCATGTTTATTGATGTGATTGTGTATGCCTTTACCCTAAGAGCCTGGAGAGGTGGAGGTACGTGGACTATGATGTTTGTGGATGATATTGTAATTTGTGGTGAGAGTAGGGAGCAGGTTGAGAAGATCCTGGAGAGGTGGAGGTACACGCTGGAGAGAAGGGGAATGAAAGTCAGTAGGAGTAAGACAGAGTACATGTGTGTGAATGAGAGGGAGGGCAGTGGGGGTGCGGTTGCAGGGAGAAGAGGTGGAGAAGGTGGAGGAGTTCAGGTACCTGGGGTCAACAGTGCAGAGTAATGGAGAGTGTGTTAGGGAAGTGAAGAAAAGAGTGCAGGCAGGGTGGAGTGGGTGGAGAAGAGTGATAGCAGGAGTGATTTGTAATAGAAGAGTATCTGTGAAAGTGAAAGGGAAAGTTTATAGGACTGTGGTGAGACCTGAGATGTTGTATGGATTAGAGACAGTGGCATTGAGTAAAAGACAGGAGGTGGAGCTGGAGGTAGCAGAGCTGAAGATGTTGAGATGTTCGTTGGGAGTGATGACAATGGACAGGATTAGAAATGAGTTTATTAGAGGGACAGCACATCTAGGACGTTTTGGAGACAAGGTGAGGGAGGTGAGATTGATACGATATTAGATAGATCTCTGTCTGACCCCGCAGAGCTCGACTGGGCCACTGAACATCTAGAAACAACGTTACGTTACACTCTAGATGATGGAGCTCCCCTTAAGACCAAAATGATCAGGGAGAAAAAATCAGCACAGTGGTATAATGATCATACACGCACCTTAAAACAGACCACTCAAAAATTAGAACGTAAATGGCGCCAAACAAAATTAACAGTATTTCAAATAGCATGGAAGGAGAGCCTCCTAAATTATAGAAAATCTCTTAGTGCTGCCAGATCAGCATATTTCTCCACCCTCATAGAAAATAACAAACATAATCCTAGATTTTTATTCAGCACGGTAGCAAAATTAACAGGGAATAAAAGCACTGCACTCACATGCACACCATCAATAGGTAGTAATGATTTCATGAACTTTTTTAATAATAAAATTTAAAAAAACATCAGGCAAGAAATCCAGACGGTTAATATAAATCCAAATTATTTTACAAGTAACCCTGTAGACAGCAGTGTCATTATAACGGACAATCAACTACAAAGCTTCACTCCTATTCATGAGAGTGACTTAATTTCATTAATCTCCTCATCAAAACCATCAACCTGCATTCTCGATCCCTCGCCTACAAGTTTCTTCAAACAGATAGCTCCAGAGGTAATTGAACCTGTTTTAAAAATAATAAACTTTTCCATTAGCACTGGTTAGGTACCAAAATCCTTTAAACTGCAGTTATCCACCCCCTAATTAAGAAACCTGACCTTGACCCATGTCAGTTGTCCAACTACAGACCAATTTCAAATCTCCCCTTTATCTCCAAGATTCTAGAAAAGGTTGGAGCACAGCAGTTCTGCTCACATCTGCTTATGAATAACATTTATGAAATGTATCAGTCAGGATTTCGGCCTCATCATAGCACAGAGACGGCGCTAGTTAAGGTGGTAAATGACCTGTTATTGGCCTCTGATCAGGGTTTTGTCTCTTTACTTGTTTTGCTCGACCTTAGTGCAGCTTTTGACACCATTGATCATCATCTCATGCTTGCTGGACTTGAGAACGTTGTTGGAATAAAGGGAACAGCTCTCTCTTGGCTCAGGTCTTATTCGACTGATCGCTATCAGTTTGTTGATGTAAATGGTGAGTTCTCCACACTCTATGAGGTAAAGTTTGGTGTTCCTCAAGGATCTGTCTTAGGCCCACTGCTTTTCTCTTTATATATGCTGCCTCTTGGTGAAATTATACATAAACATAGGATTCGCTTCCATTGCTATGCTGATGACACACAGCTGTATATTTCAGCAAAGCCAGATGAGAGAGATCAGCTTAACAATGTTGAGAAGTGTGTAAAGGACATTAGACAGTGGATGCTTGATAACTTTCTTCTGCTCAACTCAGATAAGACGGAAGTACTTTTACTAGGACCACATGCAGCTAGTAGTAAACTTTCCGATTCCATAGCATCTCTGGATGGTGTTTCTGTCTCAGTGTGTACGGCTGTCAAAGACCTTGGTGTGATTATTGACCCGAGTCTTTCCTTTGAGTCCCACGTGAATAATATCACCAGGATCTCCTTCTTTCACCTTAGAAATATTGCTAAAATTAGAAATATGATGTCGTTACAGGATGCAGAAAAACTAGTTCATGCTTTTGTTACATCTAGATTAGACTACTGTAACGCTTTACTGTCTGGGTGTTGGAGTAAGTGCAGAAATAAGCTTCAGTTAGTCCAGAATGCAGCAGCAAGAGTCCTCACTAGATCTAGGAAATATGACCACATCACTCCTGTTTTAATCAGTCTACACTGGCTCCCAATCAAATCTCGCATTGATTATAAAATACTACTACTGACGTATAAAGCACTTAACGGTCTCGCACCACAGTATCTGAGTGAACTTCTGTACCAGTATGATCCTCCACGCCTACTTAGATCAAAAGGTGCTGGCTATCTGTTGGTTCCTCAAATAATGAAGACTACAGCAGGGGGCAGATCTTTCTCTTATAAAGCCCCACAGTTATGGAACAGCCTTCCAATCAGTGTTCGGGACTCAGACACAGTCTCAGTGTTCAAGTCGAGGCTGAAAACTTATTTATTTAGTCAAGCCTTTTATCAGTAGATTTTCTTAGGTAAAGGCACAGATCTGGAGGAACATGGATATAGAGTGTTTGGTGAACTGGTATATTTGTATGCTGTCGTCCCCTCACATTCACACGTTCAATCGGGTTTGTTGACGGTGGTGTGGTGGGTCGTCTCTTATCCCAGAGATCCCTCATGTCTGTGTTACCTTCTGGTTCTCCCTTTTAGTTATGCTGCCATAGCGAGTCTTGCGAGTCCAAACTGCACAGTGACATTAACTTTCATACACCAATAGGACACTTAATAATCCATATCCTTCTCTTCCTGTCACCCTCTTCCCTCTCTCTCTCTCTCTCTCTCAAGTTAAACATGCTCCTGGGGCTCCAGTGACCACTGTTCCTGCCCCTCTCCCCTCCGTGGATCTTCACACTTCTGTGCAGCTTGGGACGGTATCTCATCAACACCTTGGGTGGTTCCATGTTATTCCGGAGTAGAACAGGTGCTTTGAGGATGGATTGGACTGTAGTTGGTGTCGGCGGTCTGCTGCACTGACTCGGGAGTGCAGTTTGCTTCTGATCGTCATCACTGTACCCCACAACATTGTATATCTGCTTCAAATGGACATTTGGTGCAACCCAGATGAGGATGGGTTCCCTCTTGAGTCTGGCTCCTCTCAAGGTTTCTTCCTTATGCCATCTCGGGGAGTTTTTCCTTGCCTCATCAGGGACAAACTTACTTACAAAGAACATATTTACGTTTAATCACCACATTATCTGTGTAAAGCTGCTTTAAAACAATGTTCATTGTTAAAAGCGCTATACAAATAAAAATGAATTGAATTAAGATGGTTTGGACATGTGCAGAGGAGGGACATGGGGTATATCAGTAAGAGAATGCTGAGGATGGAGACACCAGGAAGGAGGAAAAGAGGAAGACCAAGGAGGAGGTTTATGGATGTGGTGAGGGAAGACATGCAGGTAGTTGGTGTGAAAGAGACAGATGTAGAGGACAGAGGGGTATGGAGACGGATGATCCACTGTGGAGACCCCTAATGGGAGAAGCCGAAAGAAAAAGAAAGTAGGAGGTGTGTGTGTTTGGTGTGAGTGTGTGTGTGTGTGTGTGTGTGTGTGTGGGAGCGAGCGAGCAAGAGAGAGAAACATGGTTTTACATAAAAGAAATCTGAAAATTAAACATTTCTGTAAAATGTCTAAGATTTTGGAAGTCAACGCAGGAAGGACTTTCAAACTTTCTAGCTTTCAAGACCATGGCACAGGAGATGTAGCAGGATTTAGAGCAGTGGTTCTACTGCAGGTTACTTTTTTTTTTTTAATGGTTGCTTGAGCCAATGTGACTTCATCACATGAATCTATCATACAAAGTGAACCATGAAAAACAGAACTTACATTCTTGAAAGTTTTTTTTTTTCTGTTTACATGACAAAATGGAACAGTATTACCAGCTGCACAATGTGGAGAAAGAAATAAACTGTTATGATGAAAAAAAAGCATACAAGCTTTTAAAAAAAAGAAAGAGAAAAATTTACATCATGTGTAAGTGAGTAGAGGAGAAATTCAGCAAAAGAGTAAACATACTGAAAACCTGCAGAGAAAGAGGGAGGGAAAGAAAACACATGGAAGGGGAATGAGGGAGGGGGGAGAGAGAAAGAGAGAAACAGAGAGAGACAGAGTGAGACAGAGCGATGACAGAAGTAGGTGACCTGAGAGAAAAACTACGCAGAGCTTTCAACAACAAAACCACAAATTAGAATCACCCAATTGACAAACACAGAGTAAAATATTTGAGCCCCTGGGAAACCAAATACAATACAATGTGTTAGATTTTCTTCACTCCATGATTGATTCAAAACTGAAACCAAACTCTACGTCGTACCAAATGACTGAGCATTGTGTGTTTTTAAACTTTTTCTTTGTTCTTTCAGATGCATAAGAAGTTCTGCAAAAGATTTTTAATTGTACTCTTCCTACATCCCACCAATGACCATGATTTTCAAAAAAAAATTTTTCCTTTTTCTAATTTTTGCACCACACTTTAGAACTATTACAAAATAAAACATCCTGCAACAATTTCAAGTCAAGTTTATTATGAATTTCACATTAAAGCACCCAGATAGATGTTGATCTCTGCTGTAGCCTGTGTTTCATATTAAAATTAATAGTGATCACATGATGGACGCATTTATTATTCGACTATTTCATGTTTTTCTTGTATACAATCTATCTAATCTAGCCCCACTAAGCTTATTGTCCACTATCTTTATTCCTGTATCTTGTTTTACCCCTATAATTCTTATTATCTATTTAGTCAAATTCTTTTACTTTTTTGGAGAGCGCTGTGCTGGATTGGCTCTGAGGCTCCTCTACATTTCTATCAGCTATGAAATTCGGTGTAAAGTTCCAATTGCACATACATTTTCATTAAAATTTCCCAAGAACATTCTTTATCTTCATAAAAACTTCCACTTTCTGGACCCTTATTTGGAGCATAAACATTTATATATACAAACTCCACCCTCCATATTCAGCCTCTGTTAATGAACCGTTTTAATTGATCGAATACCCAAGATCTTTATTTTCAGACATTTTGATGATAAAATAGCTACACCTGCACTAGTATTTGATACTATGACTATACAACATATTTCCTTTCCACCACTTTCCCCACGTATGTATATATGGGGGTTTTTTTTGGTAATAGCATCATATTTAATTAATTTTCTTTTAAGAACTGTGATAGTTGCTATTTTTACCCCATTTATATGGAGAACCTATTTCCATGCACTAAACAGGGGAAAAGGGAGAGATAGTGAATATAGACATGAAAGAGAAATACAGTATGAAGGAAAACACCCTAATTTCATAATTGTTTTCTCTACCTACAATTTTTCTTTTGGAAAAATGTGTTTTTCCTTGAATATTAAATGAAAGTCAAATAAAAACTCCTGAACTGACACCAGATCTTGGACTCAACACTTTTTCCTTCTTTTTCACAACCAACCTCATTATACTACACACTGCATCTCATAGAAAAGCTCTACTTCCTGAGTTTCTTTTTTGTCCCTCACCTCATTTACAATCAAGGTGTCCACCTGTAAGATCAGCAATGGGAAGAGAGATCACTCCTGTTCCAGGACATGGTTTTCTTCACAAACCAACTGGATATACTGAGGGGAAATCAGAACCTATTTCAATGTAAGTCTTGGGTTAGGCTTAGGCTTAGGCTCAACCCTAACCCAAGTCTTAATTCTAAAACTGAGATCTCATGCACACACCAGTAACTCATCTTTTTTTAGGTGGAATGCAAAAAAATGTCAACAATAAATCTCTCAGATCTGATGTGTTTTTGTTTTTTAATAAAAAATGAATGAAAGTTTACAATTTACAGACAAAAAACTATGCAAAAAAACAAAATAACCTACAATGTAAAATATAACAGTAAGAACAGGTAGAAATAAAAAGACATAACATTTACAAAAACAGACAGAACTAACCCTAACGTGGAAATGACCTCACTGCTCATTAATGTGAACTTTAATCCTCAAACGCAGGATTTATGTACTTCAGGTTTTCACCTACAGGTGTGTATGTGTGTGTGTTTGTGTGTGTGTGTGTGTGTGTGTGAGACAAGAGATCAACATATCAACATCACTGTTTATCACCATTTCTTACCAAACTGCATTCACATGACTGTAAAAATCAACCTGGTGAAAAAACAGACACAAAAAAAAAAATAATAAAGAGTACAGGACAAAAATCATCAATATGTCCTTCATCACCACCATCATCATTAAATGAAACTATTCTTACGCACACACACACACACACACACACACACACACACACACACACACACACACACACACACACACACACACACACACACACACACACACACACAGATCATCAGGTCTTGTTTTGAATCCACCAATAAACTACAACTATTAGGGAAATCATCAGAGCAGGGGCGGAGCCTGGGGACGAATGAGGGGACTTCAAGCTCCTCATTGTTTTTGTTCTGCTGCTTTTGGAAGCGTAATGCAGCGCTGTGAGACCGAGTCTGAATCTTCATAATCTTCATTTATTTATTTAAGGATACACAGGATCAGGAGTAACTGAAAATACACACATCCCAACAGACCTAGAGTTTTATTCAAATCATACTGTGTGTATAGAAAACAGCATGTAAAGCCCTGAATTTGCTGAATTAATCAAAAGAAACATCACCTACAGAAACATTCTGAAATCTATAATCACACCTGGTTCCTGCTCTGGTTTATGTTCCAGTAGCTTCATAAGGTACCATAAGAGATTCACTACAGAATGAATTCCACGCTAGAAAGAAAGGAGGCTGATGGTATTTAACTTTAGATAAATTGTAAAAAAGTCTACTGAATTATTGATTGAAGGATTAAAGCCACACCGCTGAAGATCAGGACATTTCATAATTGAAGGTTTCATCTGCACCGCACAAATTTCATTAAAGTGTGGAGAAGTTCTTCAGCTACATCTCACTTCACGCAACACCTGAAACGAAAAAAAAAAAAACTTTCATTTATTTACACAATAAAATGAGTTTTACACACACACACACACACACACACACACACACACACACACACACACACACACACACACACACACGATATGGAAGAATAAATTGTGAGTTCAGTACACAATGTTCTTCTCGCCTCAGATGTGCGCAGCCACTCCACGGCTACACAATAGATCCGTCACGGTTCTGCACCGGCGTCATGACCGGAACTGCCCCCATGCGGCTGAGGTTGGGGCCGGTGACCCTGCTGGGGGGGATGACTGGCGTGATGCTGTGTGGAGGATCCGGGACATGGCTGGGTGGAGCCTCGTACTCGTCAGATGGAATCTTGTTGTACTGGGACTTGGTGTATTCGTGCAGGTTAGAGGGAGACATGGAGCCCAGAGATGAGCGCTGACTCCCCACACTGGTGAAACTGCGGGCAGTGGATATACGGCTCTTTGGGGCAGGAACATCCTCTCTGTGGAACAAACAAAGTAAAACATTATGTACTCACACACACACACACACACGACTCCTGTGAGGGGAAAACCAAAGTTGGGGCAGGGCGGATTACTGCACCACTTAAAGTGAGCAAAATGAATAGAAGAGCTTTTATTGGTCACATAAACATTACAGCACAGTAAAATTCTTTCTTCTTTCATCCTCTGCACTCCCACAAGACTACATGACTAAAGTGAACACGACCTCACATTCTGTCTGTAATAAACTCCCCCAAAACTTTAATCGCTCAGGGTGTGGTCAATCCTGCAGACTTTTATACAAATGCTCCACACCTACTGCACACCCACATACTCAAGATCCACCAAAAACAGTGTCTGAGTTTGTACACACACACACACACACACACACACACACACCCCACTTCCCCAGTCCACAGCATGCAGCAGTGTGTGGGGATTGGTTTAATCCTCTTTATCCCAAACAGACAGAAAAAAAACACAGCTTAGAGAGAAGAGCACACACACACACACACTCACACACACACTCACACACACTCACACACACACACACTCACCAGCAAGCAAGACATGGACAAAGCAAAGTGCTGACGTGATTAACACAGCAATTCAAGGTAGCTAATTGTCTGTGTATCAGATTTGTGTGTGTGTGTGGTGTGTGCGCACCTGATCTCATAGGAAATCTCCTTCTCATACTTCTTTTTCTGACGAGCACGACAGCAGCAGAACAAAAGCAGAGCCAAAAGGAGTAGAAACAACAGCACACCGATTACTGACCCGGCGATCACACCGGCTGTGTTCGGGGCTAGAGAGAGAGAGAGAGAGAGAGAGAGAGTGAGAGAGAGAGAGAGAGAGAGAGAGAGAGTGAGAGAGAGAGAGGGGGTAGACAGAGACATTATCAGCGAGTTACAAATTAGATTACTTAATAATTATGTGTGTGTGTGTGTGTGTGTGTGTGTGTGTTTTAACTTACATGCTGTGATTCTGAGGTCCAACACACACTGTTCATCCCCGACTCGGTTTTTTGCAGTACAGAGGTAACTCCCTGACATCGCCATCGTCGCATTACGGATCTTCACTGTCCCTGCAGAGCCATCTGACACACACACACACACACACACACACATTAAAACATGGCTTCTACACAAACACTGCAGTGTGTGTGTTCTTGTTTAGTTTTCGGTAAATGCAGTATGTGAATAAGTTTGTGCCCCCTCACCCAGTATTGCATTCGCAGGCAGCAGTTTGGTGTCGCTGGTTTTCTCCCAAGTGTACTCAATTGGACTCGTCCCATCAGTGGACTTACACTTGAGAACCACTTCATTCCCCTCATATGGAGGACCTTCAATAGAACATCGTGGCTTTGAGGGACGAACTGAGACACAGACAGAGAAAGAGAAAATCTTAAACATGTCAGTAATTAATTCCTTCCTGATATTGAATCACATCTCAACACACTGCATAAGTGAGGGATGTAGGCTCTGTGTGTGTGTGTG
>NC_060894.1:23315000-23322500 GCF_014805685.1 Silurus meridionalis | reverse complement strand
TATTAAAACTGAGAGTCTGATCTCTGACCAACAGCTTCAAACTTCAGGCCCACAACATGGTTACTGGTGGATGCACCAGAAATGTAGGATGTTTGCGAGAAAAAAAATTCAGAATTATGAGGAAAAATGCTATTTATTTTATGGTGCAGAAACGGGTTTCCATAGGATTCATTCCAACGAAAGAGACAAAGTGTCGTACGTTTGGTATCATATCAAACTGAAACAAAGAAAACACCATAAAGTGTTTTACCTTTTTTTATAACGTAATCTGAAGTTTATTTTTATTATTTATTTTTATTTATTTATCTATTTGTATTTATATTTTAATGTAATGTGGCAATTAAATGGGTTTAGTTTTCATAAATATACTTGTGTGCAATTTCAGCAATGAAAATGTAAATTTTCCCAAAAAAGAAAAGTTAATTGTTCATTTTAAGAGACCCGTCTTTTTACTTGTATATTTAGTATTGCTCTTTAATAAAGAAAAAGTTTTGCTTATCCGATTACTCAATTAAAAACTTTCTTTTGGCTTCTCCCATTAGGGGGCGCCACAGCGGATCATCCGCATGTTTTTACGCTGGATGCCCGTCCTAACGCAACCCTCCCCATTTATCCGGGCTTGGGACCGGCACTAAGAGAGCACTGCCTTGTGCAACCCTAATGGTTGGGGTCGGTTCCCTGACCGGGAATCGAACCCGGGCCGCACCGGTGAGAGTGCCGGTGAATCTTTGGAATTCTTCTTCTTCTTTCGGCTTCTCCCATTAGGGGTCGCCACAGCGGATCAAATAATAATAATCGATAGAATACTCAATTACTAAAACAATCGATAGCAACAGCTCTACACTGGTTAGTCTTGGCTGGTCCGATTTCACAAAAGAGCGAACATAGCACAAACTGCAGGAAAGGATTCTGTCTCTGATAGAAAGGATTGAGAACACACACAATCTAAAAAATTATTTTCGCGAAAAGCCCAAAAATTGAGCTGTTTTACAGGCAGAATTCGAGACGCAATATTTGGCAGATGGTTCATGTTGTGAATAATCTGTGTTATTAACAACACTGTATGTAGCGCTCTGCAACAGCTTCAACTGCACTTCTACTTATAGCACTCATCTGTATGAGGTAAAAAAAAATTTCTGATCAACATGAACAGGGCCAGAGACTGAACAACCAGCTGTATCTACAAATGCCCATTTTCATTCAATTCACTTTAATTACATCAGCCAAAAACCAATGGGTGTTTTCAAGCTGTTTGTTTAAATTGATCAGCCATAACATTATGACCACCTGCCTAATATTGTGTTAGAACCCCTTTCCCTGACCTGTCGATCAACATCATGAACTTCTTCAGCAGTTTGAGCTACAGGAGCTCGTCTGTTGGATCGGACCACGTGGACCAGCCTTTATCAATGATCCTTGTCCCCCACGACCCTGTCGCCGGTTCACCACTGTTCCTTCCTTGGAGCACTTTTGATAGATTCTGACCACTGCAGACCAGAAACATCCCACAAGAGCTGCAGTTTTGGAGATGCTTTGACCCAGACGTAGGGCTGGGCGATAAATCGATTTTATCAATTAACTCGAATGTGTAGTTTACATCGATCTGTTTTAATAAAAATCGGGTTTCTCTATAATGTCTGCCGACGCTCCCCTCTGGGCTTCCATAGTTTCGAACAAACTCAACCCCCCCACCCCTCCCCCCGCGCGTTTGCCATAGAGATACACAAACAACAAGGCAGCGAGCAAGCAAAGGTAACAGTACCACTAATATCCTGCAGCACCTCAAACAGAGGCATGCTGTGGAGTGAGAGAGATGTAGTGCCCTACGACATGAACAAGACAGCAGCAGCACAAGACTGCGGTTAAACAGCCGCATGTTGAAAATACACGGTTAAGCAGCCGCACTTTGTTTAGTGTTGCGCGTCTAATCGTACACGTACGAAATACCTGTAAAGACGCTGCAGAACGGCGTTTCCGTTAAGAAACAGAACAATCAGAGCATTTAAATCACCATATTCAAACACTCATAAAACATTTATTGAGGTTTGCTCAATCTTTTAAATATTCTTATTTAGAATCTCGCTGTCTTTTATATTCTTATTTCACATTTCAACTCGTTTTACTGTGGAGTTTTTAAGAAAGGTAAAGACAAAATCACTCAAAACCTCAGGTGAATTTTCAATCATGTTCCACATTTAAACACTCAAAACTTTTTTCTTTGTAGGTTTGCTCATTTTAATGTTATGTTACGTTCTATTTTCACAATTTACAATGGCAGGGCCGCCATCTTGTATTTTTGACTTATTGTTTCTGATTGCACTTTAACCCAAAGTGGGTTATAATCCCAGAAGGGTAAATAAACTTTTTTTAATAAAGTTAAAACCTTTTTTGAACATTTTCTTTGTCATATGCAGACTGGATTTAGGCAGGGGAAAAAAATATTTAAATAGCAAATCGGATTTTTTGTGAAAAAATCTGGGATTTTTTTAAGGCCATATCGCCCAGCCCTACCCTGACGTCTAGACGTCACAATCTGGGAAGATGGAGGAACTGTGGAGTATGCAGAGTGTGATGATTTTTGCTGTGTACATCCTGGCAGCGTCCCCAAATATCATACCACATATACGCTGCTATGTTGCTACGCTTTCCTGCTGTCAAAAAAATAAGTCAAAACTTAACCATAACTCAGGGGCTACCTGTACATGTTTTTTGTAATAAGTTAAGGAAAGAGAAGAGATCCTATGCAATCACCTAATCTAAATCCAGTCGAGATGGTTTGGAATGAGAAAAGGAAAAGCAGCTAACAAGAACTCAACACGTCTGGGAACTCCTCAAGATTGTTGTAAAACCACTGACACTGAACACACACACCTTTTATTATATATACTAGTACTTCCTCCTCCTCCTCCTCTTTTCTCACCCTAAATTCATGATTGTTTATATTCAGCTTTACATTAGTAAAATATTGAATACAAAGAATAATAGAAAAAAGCATACTAGATTAATAAAATGTTAGAGTAAATAAATGAGATAAAAGGGGAACCGTGGTGACATGACAGGGTGGAGATGTGGATCAGAAGTGTAAGAGTTACAATAATTGCATATGAAATAAAATAAGAAAAAAACAGTAAAGTAATGTAAGTAAATGTAGTGAATCAGATGGTAAATGTGTGGTGGTGCAGCGGGATGTGATCAGAGCAGGGTTAGGTTAGGTCAATGTTTTTTCAACCTGTTTAAATAAAGGATCTGTGCTTTGCTCGGCTTTTTAAACTCTTAGAATTTTACAGTAAAATTCTGCATGCATATCTATATATATATCTATATATATCTATCCAAATTTCAGACATCATCCTGACAGAGTAGATCCCACACTTCACATCATGAGAACAATAATCGTAATAGTACCATCAAATAATCTGCCACAAACTGTGACTGGAAAGAACACTTGGTTACATTTCCCTTTTGATCGCATAAAAAGCTTGTGCTTTGTCTTTTAGTGTGTGTTTACTGTCAGACCTCAAGTCTAGAAAAGCCGGTCAGTGTGTGGAGTTGCTCAAACTGGTTTTCTTTATAACAGGGTGATTCTGATGGTGGTATGTATACCGAATAAATCCTCATCAGTCTATAGTGTGTATCTTTAATCTTTTATAGATTATACTACCAGATCATCCCTCCAGAGTCTCTTCCACACTTTACCTTACAGTGAAAATAGTCACATTTCTCTGGATCCAGCAGGGCAGTGATATTATACATCTAATCTGCACCAAGTAAAACTGGACCATTTATCAGGAACTCTTTTTTTGTTCTTGGGCCCTAGAGGAGTAGAGGCCTTGGATATATCAGGAACTGATAGTAAAAGAAGACATTGTGATATACAGTTAGTGTAGATGTTCTCTATCTCTCTCTCCATCCCTCCCCCCTCTCTTTCCCTCTCCCTCCCACACATAGTCTCTCATGTTAATAAACTCGATAAGCAGCACAGCTGATGTTGAAGCCACTCCCTGTCTAAAAGTCTGTAGAAATTCCAGAAAATAATTGCATTGAGATCTTTATGTTCTCTTCATACAGAGAACTGAAAGAATAGAAAGATAAGCAGATAGAAAATGTATAGAAGATCCTCTTTTCCTCCATCAACTGCATCCTATTCAGGTTCATCATAATACAATGTGTGTGTGTGTGTGTGTGTGTGTGTGTGTGTGTGTGTGTGTGTGTGTGTGGGAGTGTGGGAGTGTGGGAGTGCGAGCGCGTGCGGGGAGTGCATTAGCACATGCACACAGATAAGATCAAGGAACATGTGACATGTAAAGATTACAATGTGTGTTACAGTATTTGTGGAAGTTACTGATACAACCCTCTCTCTCTCTCTCTCTCTCTCTCTCTCTCTCTCTCTCTCTCTCTCTCTCTCTCTCTCACACACTCAGATAGAAATAAAGAATGAGGTGTAACTATGTTATAGGAATGAAGCAAGAGCACATTCCTGTGTGCGTGCGTGTGAGAGAGAGAGAGAGAGAGAGAGAGAGAGAGACAGACAGATACAAACAGAGAAAGAGAGAGAGAGAGAGGGAGAGAGACAGACAGATACAGGCAGAGAGGGAGTGCGAGAGAGGGATAGAGAGGGGGGGAGAGAGGGGGGAGAGAGAGACAGACAGATACAAACAGAGAGAGAGAGAGAGAGAGAGGAGGAGAGAGACAGACAGATACAGGCAGAGAGGGAGTGAGAGAGGGATAGAGGGGGGGAGGGATAGAGAGGGGGGGAGGGATAGAGAGGGGGGAAATAGAGTGGGGGAGAGAGAGGGGGGAGAGAGGGGGGAGAGAGAATGGGAAAGATAAGCAGTTCCGCTGATTAGATAAAAGCATGAAACAGACGAGTCTGTTTACACTGAAACTCCTCCTGTGAAACTTGTACAAACACACACACACACACACACACACACACACACACACACACACACGGGTTTTAACTGTGCAGTTCCTCTGTACGGTTAAATATTAATTAACATAACACACACACAGCAAGTTTGTGTATGCGTGAGTGTGTGAGAGAGAGAGAGAGAGAGAGAGAGAGAGAGAGAGACAGAAAGAAAGACAGAAAGAAATACAAAGACAGAAAGAAAGAAAGACAGAAAGAAAGAAAGACAGAAAGAAAGAAAGACAAAGAAAGAAAGACAGAAAGAAAGAAAGACAGAAAGAAAGAGTGTGTACACGTACACACACACACACACACTCGCTGAGAGGTTAGCCTGAAGCTAAAGGCGATAATGTACCTGAGAAGATAAAACCGCAGATGAAGGTGTAGAGTGGAACTCGGAGCTCCATATCGAATTAATTCCTGAATTTATTTCCGAAATTCGATTTAAATCTCAATAATTTTCACAAAATCCCACAAAATGAACTTTTTCTCCCGGAGGTTCAGACTGACGGAGATCCAGCAGCATCCGACTTCCTGCGTGTGTGTGCGCGCGCCCAAAGCCTCAGCAGGTGGATTGAGGCTGGAATGTGGAATGTGAATACGTCACATCCGGTAGAGCGCAAGATTATTAGGTCTTTTTCGCCACCTGCAGGAGGAAGCGGGAAGTGATTCACACAAACTGTTTTGTGAATCACTTACTCGCACACACACAGACACCGGTACACGCGTGCACACACACACACACCCCTACTATCTCTGGCTTTGGCCACCGTGTACAGACCCCCAGGGCCCTACACTGATTTTCTTCAAGAGTTTGCTCGTTTTCTTCAGACCTCTTGATCAGTTTTGATAAAAGTGCTGCTTGAAGGAGATTGTAATATTCATGTAGATGATGTAAATGATGCCCTACGACTAACATTCCTGGACTTATTAACTCTTTTGGGTTTAAACAAAACATCACTAGACCAACTCATCGTTTTAATCACACATTAGACTTAATAATATCCTATGGAGCAGACGTCACTGATATGGATATTTTACCTCAGAGTGATGACATCACAGATGATTACCTCATATTGTACACACTACCGGTAGAGCAGATTAGCAGTGTTTCAACACGTTATCGACCCTTAGGAGAACAGCCCATAATCTGGAGAGAAAATGGAGGAAAACTAAATTGCAGGTATTTAGAATTGCGTATAAAGACAGTATGCTCAGCTACAGACAGGCGCTAAAAGCTGCTAGAGCTGAACATCTGAGCAAACTCATAGAAAATAAAAACAATCCAACCTGTTCCTATTTTACTACTGTAGCTAAATTAACTACAAATCAGGGATCTGAAAAATGTGTTCCATCACAGTTTAGTAGTGAGGACTTTATAAATTTCTTCACTGGAATAATTTAAAGTATCAGAAACACAATTGTGGAGGTCCAACCTCTGAGATCATCTCCTGATCCAATCTCACCTACAACTCCACAACTACACTGCTTTACATGTACAGGACAGGAAGAGCTGTATGATCTTATCACCAAAACCAAATCAACAACATGTCAGTTAGATCCCATTCCAACTAAACTACTGAAAAAAGTGATACATACAGCTGGTGAACCTCTTCTGAATATTATTAACTCCTCACTATCTTTAGGTCACGTCCCTAAACCCCTCAAGTTAGCAGTTATTAAGCCCCTCATTAAAAAACTCCATTTGGCTCCAAATAAACTATCAAATCCGCAAAACACACAGCATTGTGGATGACCACACACACCCGTCACACACACTTTTCACACTCCTGCCATCAGGAAAATGGTTCCAAAGCATTCGGGCCGCCACAACAAGACTATGCAACAGTTTTTTCCTGCAAGCCATTAGGCTTCTCAATACACAGAACTGAAGGGCTCTCTCACACACACACACACACACACACACACACACACACACACACAAATGTGTGTATCAAACTGTACAACCTGGACTGAACACAACACACACTCATCTCAATCTATTCCACCATCATCTATTTATTATTATTTATATTTGATAACTGATCTCTGTTTAACTGCACCTTTCACTGTATTATTGTTTACATGCCGTTTTTTGCACCTGACTACTATATTGTTTACATTGTTTACATGCTTTTTTGCACCTTCAACTTTATTATACTATACTACACTGTTTACATGCTGTCTTCTGCACGTCTTGACTGCTGCTGTATTTTTGCACTACATTGTGTTCTTATATTCACTCCCAGGTAGAGTTTTTACAGTTCACAGAACTGTATAACCAGGTATACAGTGGGTTTACTGGTCGGCGCTGTCTTGGTTTTGTGTCTTGTCATGTGTTGTCTGTCTGTACTGTTTTTTGTCTGCACTGTTTGCACCAGGTTGCACTCAATGCACTTTATGTAGCTTGTGTTGTGTTGTAGCTTTATGTTATTGTTTAGTGTAGCACCAAGGTCCCGGAAGAACGTTGTCTTGTTTTTATTGTGTACTGTGTACCACTGTGTATAGTAGAAATGACAATAAAAGCCTCTTGACTCTTGAAATTACAGACCCATTTCAACGCTTTTAGAAAATATTGTGTCTGTCTAGTT
>NC_060894.1:23302500-23305000 GCF_014805685.1 Silurus meridionalis | reverse complement strand
CACACCTCTCCTCACACACACACACATACACACACACACACCTCTCACACACACACACACACACCTCCCCACACACACCGCCCTCACACACACACCTCCCTCACACACACACACACACACACACACACACACACACACACACACACCTCTCCTCACACACACACACACGCCTCTCCTCTCACACACACACACACACACACACACAGACACACACACCTCCCTCACACACACACACACACACACGCCTCTCACACACACACACACACACACACACACGCCTCTCCTCACACACACACACACACACGCCTCTCCTCACACACAAACATACACCTCTCCTCACACACACACACACACACACCTCTCCTCACACACACACACCTCTCTCACATAACCCTTCCTCACACACAAACATACACACCTCTCCTCACACACACACACACACACACACACACACACACACACACACACACCTCTCCTCACACACACACCTCTCTCCCTCACATAACCCTTCCTCACACACAAACATACACACCTCTCCTCACACACACACACACACACCTCCCCACACACACCGCCCTCACACACACACCGCCCTCACACACACACACACACACACACACACACACACACAAACACACACCTCCCCACACCACACATAAACACACACACCTCCGTCCCTCAACAAACACAAACACACCTCCCTCACAGACACACACACCTCCCTCACAGACACACACACCTCCCTCACAGACACACACACCTCCCTCACAGACACACACACCTCCCTCACACTTTGATTTCTGCACTGTGTAATACAGTGGAACCCGGTTATCTTGCACTCGGTTACCTCGACAACCCTATTAAGTCGACGTTTTTGAAGTGGAACCGCCAAATTCTGCGTATACATATACCAACAATAACGGACGGTGAGAGTGTGGAAGTTTAAATAGGAGCTGGTGATGATGATAAACGAGCTCCATATGTGCGTGATTGAAGCGGAGCTTCAGAGAAAGCGGTCGAGAAAGCACCTGACACGCTGAAGGGGGCCGGAGGGGGCGTGGCAGGTGGATTCCTGACAGATAAACATGTACTGTATGTATTTTTATAACATGCCTTCATCAAACAAATCGCAGCAACACTGTTGTGTAAAAACCCCTTCAAAAACACCTGCATGCACATTCTCATTTATTAACGCACATCATGTACATAAAGAAATTTCAAGCACGTTAATATACTGCCGCCATTTTGATTTTCGTTTATCTCCATCATCGGTTACCTCGATGCTTTTTGGAGACCCCCTAGGACATCGACAAAACCGGGTTCCACTGTAATTCTGTAATAGATCTCTTTGTGGTGTGAAATTAGAATATACAACCTCATACATACACACAAACATACATTCACACAAACCACACACACACACACACACACACACACACATACACAGCACAATGTAACATGCAGGACAGCTAAAATAAGTTAGCTGAACAAAAGGAGACTCAGAGACAGAAACCTTAAACCTTTTATTCTATAGAAGAAGGAAAAATATTTGTGTCATAAATGAATATAAACTAATATTCTATTAATAATAAATAATATTCTGGTACAGGGAACGCACACAGACTCACTGAGTGTGTGTGTGTGTGTGTGTGTGTTTAGGTGCAGGTGTAAAGTGACAGATGAACACTATGTAGTGATAAAGGGTGCACACACCTCGACTGATCCTCTGCTTCTCTCCAGACAGAATTCCAGGTGTGTCGATGATGCTGATACTCTCCAACACTGGATTGGGCAGCTGAGCACACACAAACCTACAAACACACACACACACACACACACACACACTGACTTCACACCTACACACTGCCATTCCCTCACTCACCTTCATGTGCCCTTTTACCCTCATAACCAAGGGCACACAGAGAAAAGTGTGTAATGTGCTGACCAAGCATAACAATGAAAAAAAAAAAACACCCGAAAACACACACACGCGTACACGTACACATACCTCACCCTCTCTCACACACACGCGCGTGCTGTGTGTGTGTGTGTGTGTGTGAGAGAGAGAGAGAGAGAGAGAGACCTGTTCAAGAAGGCGTTTCCGAAAGCGTTGAGTTTGCGGAACGGTTTTTTCGGATCCACCACCAGCGCGTTCCCGGGCACGAGCCCGTCCTGCTCTCCGTGCATCACCGCGATGAAGGAGTCGGTAGTGGGCTCGGGTCCGATCCGCATGCCGGGGAACTCGTTCTCCAGTAGGTGTCGGATAAAGGTGGTCTTCCCGGTAGAGTACTGCCCCACTAACAGCACCATGGGCTTGTTGTCGAAGTCCGCATCCTCCAGAGCCGGGGAGTGGAAGTCATGGTAGCGGTACGCCTCCTCTAACGGCAGGAGTTTAGTCCGGTACAGCCGCTTCAGTCCGTCCGCCACCGTCTGGAACAGTTCCGGCTCTTTCTTCTTACCGTCCCTGCTGGCCCAGCTGAACATACTGCCGTTAATCTGG